>NC_056743.1:1589990-1707490 GCF_019279795.1 Protopterus annectens | reverse complement strand
GTCCGCAAGTGCCAGTCGGCCAACTCCTGAAATTTTCGTTTTTGAGTTTCAGACCTGAAGTCTTCAAAAAGATAAGCACCCTGTTGGGGATTCTTTTTTCTTGCTCTAACCGATGTCAGATAAAATTAACAATTATCTTGCTTGTGGAAAGCAAATACCTCCTAGAGATTTTCATTCTTACTGCGTCACCTGTTTAGGCCCAGACCACGACGTCCCTCTGTCTGTTTTGTGCCTTGTTCAACGCTTGAACTATTCATCTACGGGCTATTTTGGTAGATAAATACTTTCGTTCTCGATCTCTGTACTCCAAAATTACTTCGTTAAGCCATCCAACTACCGATCTTCCAAAAAAAACATAAGGATAAAGACAGAGATAGACCGCATAGGCCCAAAACTGCCGACAATGGTTCCGATAAGCTAGTTGCCAGTCCGCCGGTACTCAGTGACGTGCTTTCACAGCCCCTGATACCCACTACTACAGATTTGCAGGCCTCTACTGAGAGCCATTTGGAGTCCGGTATGTTGCGAGATGCTTTTTCAACTATGGAACCTGCGGATGTCACTACCTTGGATGGGTCTGGAGCCGCTGTGCAGCCACCGGCTTCTGAGCTTGCACTAAGCCTAGAAAACCGACGACCAAAGCGCATTCTCAGGCCCATATGCCTCAAAAACAAATGATTAGAGTGGCTGAAGACCTTATTACCGTAATTAGGAGAAGCCAGCCTTCCCCTCTAAGAGACCTAGAACTGATTTTCTTTCTGATTCTTCTGTTCATGAATCTGATATCTCTGATGTTCATCGTGCATACAGCTGCAGTCATTACAGATGGGTTATCCTGCCATCAGGCGGGTCATCGGTCGGCCGAATTCCAAAGTCTAGGTCCGGCGTCGGTTGTCATCGCTTCTTCCTTGACGTCAGTGCGTCAGGGGTATAAAAGAGGCAGCCGATGCCATTTTCTTCAGTCTTTCTTGCTGCGCGGTGCCCGAAGCAGAAGCAGTTCGCAAGTGCTGGTCGGCCAGCTCCTGAGATTTACAAAAGTATTTCAGCCGAAGTCTTCTTTAAAGCTAAATACCCCATTGGGGAAACTTTTCTTGCCTCAGACCGATGTCAGACAAAGTTAATAATTGCATTTCTTGTGGGAAGCAAATACCACATAAGGATTTCCACTCTTTCTGTATACCTTGCTTAGGCCCAGACCACGACGTCTCGGCCTGCCGTTTTTGTGCTAGATTCAACAAGCGCACTATTAAGCGCCGGGCGGAGTTCCCCCTTCATTATTTTGGCAAAAAATTTAATTATATCATGTCGTCGGATACTCCGACTCCAGTTATGTGCAAAAGATGCAAAGATAAGGACCGACATCCGAGGTCTGCACCGAGTACTGAGACCACTCTTAGGCCAACTACTGGTTCTCTGGTTCTCAGCGAGGCGCCTACCCTGAGTACCGATGAAACTATATTACCATTGACTTCAGTACCCGAGGTCGCAGGCTCCTCGGTCTCTATTCCTACTGCAGATACCGACGCCACTCCTGGCGGGGAAACTCAGAATTTAGACAGGCCAGCCATTTCTGAAGGCGTCTTCAGGCCTTCCACCTTCTCCATTAAATCTTTCACTAAATCTAAAGCAGCCATGAAAACTAAAAAACAGGGTCCTCAGACCTCCTCTCAAGGCCCCATGCCTAAAAAGCAGATGCTTAAAATGGCTGAGGATTTGATTACTCTTATCAGGGTTCTCAACCCCCCTCTGACAAAAGACACAGATTAGAGGAAGACTATCCTTCCTCAGTCCAGGCTTCTATTACCTCAGAACTCTCTGAGGACCAGGATTACGCCTATTCCCCTTTCGAAGACTCTGATGCTGAGGTGTCTATTCCCTCGGTCTCCCCCCTTGAGGACTACTCTTTGGGGAAACCCTGCATACATTGAGGGAACACTTTCACTGGGAAGGCCAAGATTACTCAGATTCCAAGAAAAGGCTCAGGGATTTTCTCTTGCTCCCCCAGCATAGGCCCCTGGCTGTCCCTCCTGTTTTAGATATTTTGGATGATGTGTACACAGAAGCCAGCCTTGATCCAGATTCTTTGCCTCCAGCTCCTGTTAAACCAGACAGGTATTACTGGGTTCCTGATTCTCACCAGTTCCTATATAAAAGCCATACTGCTGACCCAGAAACTATTTCACAGGGTCCCAAGGGAATTAAGGCCTCTACTGCTAAAAACCCATTACCTTCAGAGAGAGATTCCAGAGCTTTAGAAAGGTGGGGGGAAAGGTGTACACCTCGGCCACTTTAACCATGAGGGCATTAAACTGTCAATTCCATATGTTAAAGTATCAACAGTTTTTGTTATCTCAGTTGAAAATCAAAATGACACAACCAGAACAAACAGATTTAAAAGAGTTGCAGGATTTGTTGCATGGTGCAGAGCAAGTGGGTAAGCATACCTTGCAGTGTGGTTTTGATGCTTTAGACGACTCGTGTAGAGCTGCTGTTACGGGGTCTGTTATATGTAGGCATGCTTGGCTCAAAGAGCAAACCTTACCAGATCATGTCAAAGCAAAATTACTAGATGCACCACTTCAAAAAGATGTATTGTTTGGTGTTAAAGCTGAGGAAGGTACTAAATAAAATGGAGGAAGAAGCGAAATCAATGCAAACAGTGAAAGATTTCTTGCAGGTACAACCTCCATGTTTCAGCAGAAACTGGCCTTCAAAAAATTGGTCCTTTCCAGCCATGGACAGACCTCAAAGGGGCAGATACAGACGCCCAAGGGGTAGAGGGCAACCTCAAGGATCTTACAGAGCAAGACAGTGGCAAGCACCAACCCCAAGAGGTGGAGAAGATAGATCACAGTCATTTAGAAAACAGACACAATGACTCCCCCCCCCCCCCCATACCTGCCAAGCAAAGCTTTAATGGCAGCACCTTTGGGCGGAAAACTGGCATTATTCTCAAAAAATTGGCATATTGTTACAAAAGACAAATGGATTCTGGACATTATAGACCAGAGGCTACAGGTTTCACTTTCACACCCTTCCAAAAATGAGAGGCATGCCAAACCTGCCACAAAATCAAAGGGCAGAGGCACAAAGACAAATTTCCGCTCTCATGGACATGAAAGCGATTCAGGAGGTACCTGCAAAAGAACAAGGTCAAGGTTTTTATTCCAGACTATTCCTGAAACCAAGGAAAGAGAAATATTGGAGACCTATCTTAGACCTATCCATCCTAAACACATATCTACAGGTGCCAAAATTCAAGATACTCACATTACAGCAGCTTCTTCCCATGCTGGGCAAGGAGTCTTGGCTGGTAACATTGGACCTCAAGGAGGCATACCTGCATGTCCCTATCAGACAAGATTGCAGAAGATACCTCAGATTTCTTGCAGGTTCAACCCATGATCAATTCTCTGCATTGCCCTTTGGCTTATCTACTGTGCCCAGAGTGTTTACGAAATGCCTGGCATCAGTAATCACCTTCTGCAGACTACAAGGAATACAAATCTACCCATATCTGGACGACTGCCTGATCCAAGCGTACAGCAAGGACATACTATTGCAGCATCTTGCGTTTGTAATAAAACTGTTAAACTTCCTGGGATACACAGTGAACAAAAAAGAAATCAAAACTAATACCTTCTCAACAGATTATTTTCCTGGGTGCCAGCTTGAATACAACCACCCAGACGGCCTACCTCACGCCAGGCAAACAAGGGCAGCTGTCTCAGTACTTCAGCAAAATGGCAACTTTCACCAGGCTAACTGCAAGGAAAGTCCTGCAGGCTCTGGGATTCATGGCATCTTGCATCCTACTAATCCCATGTGCAAAGCTGCATATGAGGAAACTTCAATGGTACCTAAAAATCTTATCGTCTCAACACAGCCACAGCTTGGAAACAATTATACCACTCATTCCATGCCTTCAAAAGGAATTTTTGTGGTGGGCTCAAGCATGCCAAAGAAACACAGGTCTCCCTTTCTGTGTACCTCAAGCAACTCAAATCATCACAACAGACACCTCAGACTATGCTTGGGGAGCACACATGGCAGATCAGTGCATTCAGGTAAAATGGTCCCAAAACAAAAAGCACCTACACATCAACCAAAAGGAGATGCTAGCCATGCAAAATGCTGTTATGACCTTCAAAGACCTACTGCATCCAGGCCAGTTATTGATAAGGACAGACAACACCACAGTGATGTGGTACATAAACAAACGGGGGAACTCATTCATACCCCCTGTGCAGGCAAGCCATGACCCTATGGAACACAGCACTGGAATTGCAAATTCAACTACAGGCACAATTCCTGCCAGGGAAGGAAAACACACTGGCAGACAACCTAAGCAGAAATATGACAGATCCACACGAATGGAAGTTGCATCCTCAAGTTTTTACAAAGATAACTCAGGCATGGGGACAGCCAGACATAGATCTGTTTGCTACCCACAGAAATTGCCAGTTGAAAAATTTTGTTCAAGGACCTATCATCCACAGGCCCGGAAAGTGGATGCACTCTCTTTCAGTTGGACAACATTGACAGTTTATGCCTTCCCGCCTCTTCCTCTACTGACCAAAGTTCTATTAAAAGCCAGAGCAGAGAGGCCGAAAATGATTCTCATTGCTCCAGACTGGCCAAGACAACACTGGTATCCGCTCTTGAAGAGCCTGACACATTCCCCACCATGGATCCTACCTCTAGTCCCTCTTCTGTTGTCCCAGCACAACTACAAAACCCTTCACAGCCAGCTCAAAACCCTAAATCTAGCTGCATGGAGAATTCCTTAATTTCCCAACAGACTCTCCTTTCCAAGGAGGTGCAGGATGTCATCTTGGAGGCCAGAAGACCTTCTACTAGAAAAGCCTACTCCGCCAAATGGAAATGATTTTGTGCCTGGAATCAAGAAAAGGGTCAGAATCCTTGGGTAATAAATGTACCTCAAATTTTACAGTACCTAGTTGAGATGTTGAACAGTGGACTTTCCTTCTCCTCCATCAAGATCCACGCTTCAGCCATTTCTGCACAATACAACACAGATCCTCCTTTATTCTCACATCCTCTCTTAAGGCAGTTCCTCAGAGGGGCAAAAAATATAAAACCCCCAAGGAAACCACCAGTACCTGCTTGGAACCTCAACTTCGTATTGGAAAAGCTGACCCTTCCCCCCCTTTGAGCCAGCTTCTTCAACAGAACTATAATACTTGTCATGGAAAACAGCCTTTCTTCTGGCTATCGCCTCAGCACGCAGGGTTTTGGAGCTACAGGCCCTCATGGCTGTGCAACCATTCATCATTTTCCATCAGGACAGAGTTTCCTTATGAATCAACCCTACCTTTATGCCAAAGGTAGTATCCAGTGTAGCTTTGAATCAGACTATCCATTTACCTACCTTTTATCCAAATCCACAAAACAAGGGGGAACAACTACTACATTCCTTGGACATTCACAGACAACTTTGTTATTATTTGGACAGGATAAAGCCATTCAGGAAATCTGAGCAACTCTTTGTGTCCTATGCTTCAGGTGCTCAAGGAAAGGCTATTTCCAAACAGACAATGTCAAAATGGATAGCCCACTGCATAAGCTTTTGTTACTCATTTCATGGAAAAACTGTGCCTGCATGCATCAGATCCCACTCCACCAGGGCCACAGCTACCTCTGCAGCTTTCCTCAGGGGGGTCCCTACCAAGGACATTTTGGAAGCAGCCACTTGGAGTTCAGTGCACACTTTCTCCAAGCACTATCACCTTCCACTATACTCTAAATCTAGAGCGGGCTTTTCCACAGCAGTCCTGCAGGGCATCCTCGCCCCTCCTAGTTCCACTTAGTGCCTGCCACCCTTACTTAGCTTTGGGATTCTTCCCATCTGTAATGACTGCAGCTGTATGCACAATGAACATAGTACAGTTTTGTACCTACCATAAATGTAGATGTTCGAGTGCTCATACAGCTGCAGTCCAGGTTACCCCCCCCTCCGTCCCCTCTTAGGACAGGCCTTATGACAAACACCTTTATCATACAACCTATTTGGGGTATTCTTTTATGGTGTATTTGCTTGCAACTACTGTTTTTTGATTTTTTTATATTGCATGTTTGCATAACATTATGTTTTGCCTTCCTTCTGGGGGCACCTGACATCTGGGGCAAGAAAAACTGAAGAAAATGGCGTCGGCTGGTTCTTTTATACCCCTGCCGCACTGATGTCAGGGAAGAAGCGACGACAACCGACGCCGGACTTAGACTTTGGAATTCGGCCAACTGAGGACCCGCCTGACGGCAAGATAAACCCATCTGTAATGACTGCAGCTGTATGAGCACTCGAACATCTACATTTATGGTAGGTACAAAACTGTACTTTCCTTCCGACCACCAGGATTTACTTATGAGGATTATAATGCAGAGGATTCCATTCCCTCTGCTTCCCCGCCATAAGATTTTTTTTTTAGTGAAACCTTGCATACCCTTAGGGAGCATTTCCACTGGGAAAGCCAGGACTATTCTCAGTCCAAAAAGAGACTTAGGGAATTTTTGAACCTGCCTCAACACAGGCCTCTAGCTATCCCTCCTGTTCTGGAGATTGTTGATGATGTTTTTTTTGGAATTCAGCCTTACCCCAGACACTTTGCCTTCCAGCTCCCAAGAAACCTGACGGGTACTACAGAGTACCTGACCGTCACAAATTCCTTTTCAAAAATCCTTCTGCAGATCCAGAGACCATTTCCCAAGGACCAAAAGGCATTAAGGCTACTACTGCCAAAAATTGTACCCCTTCTGATAGGGATTCTAGAGCTTTGGACAGATGGGTTAAGAAGGTATATACTTCTGCTACTTTGGCCATTAGGGCTTTAAATTGCCAGTTTCATATGTTAAAGTATCAGCAGCATATTATGGGATTAATTAAACAGAAAATTATGTTGATTCCTGACTGTGCTGAACACAAAGATTTACAGGAGTTAATGCATTCTGCTGACCAAGTAGGTAAACATAGTTTCCAGTGTGGTTTTGATGCTTTAGAAGCATCGTGCAGGGCTGTTGTCACTGGGTCTATACTTAGAAGGCATGCTTGGCTTAAGGAACAAAACTTGCCAGATCATGTTAAAGCTAAATTAGTGGATGCACCCTTACACCAAGAGTGCCTTTTTGTCCTCAAAAGGATGGTGGCAAAAGCTAAATCTATGCAAACTGTTAAAGATTTCTTACAAGTACAGCCACCTAGATTCAGTAGGCATTGACCTTCAAAGAACTGGTCCTTTACAGTCCCTTCCAGGCCTTCTCAGTCCAAACTCAGGAGCAGCAGACCACCAAGACTTCAGTCTCAGGCTGTGCACAGATCTAAGCAGTGGGGGGCCCCCACTTCCAAAGCAGGGAAGTAAGTCAGCCCCTATGGGAAAAATGGCACAATGACTTATCCTTAACTGTACCAAGCCTTGCTCAACTACTTGCTCCCTTAGGAGGAAAGCTTACCCTGCATGCAAAAAACTGGGAACTCATTAACCAAGACAACTGGGTTTTATACATAGTTTCCCTAGGATATAGATTCCACTTCCACACTCCCAACCCCAAGTAGATGGCCAAACCTCCCCCCAAACCAGTGGGCGGAGGCCCAAAAACAAGTGCTCTCACTCCTCAGTATCAGGGCTTTTCAACCTGTCCCAGCAGAACAAAGGGGATAAGGTTTTTATTCAAGACTATTCCTGGTTCCCAGAAAATAAAACTCCTGGCGTCCTATCCTGGACCTTTCTATTCTCAACACCTTTCTGGTGGTTCCAAAATTCAAAATGCTAACTCTTCAGCAGCTTCTTCCTATGCGAGCCAAGGATGCCTGGCTGGCACCTCTAGACTTAAAAGAAGCTTACCTGCACATCCCAATAAGGGAATCCTGCAGAAAATTCCTACGCTTCATGGCAGGCTCCATGCACTATCAGTTCCCTACACATCCCTTTGGCTTATCTACTGCGCCCAGGGTATTCACAAAGTGCCTAGCTCCAGCCATTGCATTTTGCAGGCAGAGAAATATTCAGATTTACCCATACTTGGACGATTGCCTGATTCAGGCAGAGAGTCAGGACTTGCTATTACAGCACCTGGCATTTGTACAGAGACTTCTAACTTCACTGGGGTACACCATCAATGAGAAGAAATCACACCTATTACCCTGCCAACAGATGTATTCCTGGGAGCAAGCTTGAGCACAGCTTCCCAGATGGCATTCATTACTTCAGAGAAACAAGTTCATTTGACAACCTACTTCAGACTACTGGCCACAAAAACCTAGCTATCTGCAAGGAAAACCCTGCAAACCCTGGGGTTCATGGCCTCTTGCATTTTGTTAATTCCACATGCAAGACTGCATATGAGGAAACTTCAATGGTATCTAAAAAGTCTATGGTGTCAACATTCTCAGGACTTGGAAACAATGATTCCTATCATTCCTTGTCTAAGGGCGGAGTTCCTTTGGTGGGCAGGGGCCTGCTACCACAGCAAGGGACTCCATTTCACTCTACCCCCTGCCACCCAAACCCTAACAGCAAACGCATCAGACTATGCATGGGGGGGGCTCACATGGCAGGGCAGTGCATTCAGGGCAAATGGAGCCCAAAACAAATGCACCTGCATGTCAATCAAAAAGAAATGTTAGCTGTACAGAATGCTCTGACAGCCTTCAAAGAATTTATTTTTCCAGGACAACTATTGGTAAAGACAGGCAACACCACAGTTATATGGTACATAAACAAGCAGGGGGGGAACCCATTCCTACCCACTCTGCAGACTAGCCATGGCTCTGTGGAACACAGCCTTGAGCTACCAAGTGAACCTACAAGCTAAATTCCTGCCAGGCAAACTAAATTCACTGGCAGACTACTTAAGCAGAAATCTCATGGACCCACACGACTGAAAACTGGAACCCAAAATATTCAAGCTCTTGAGGAACAAATGGGGGACACCAGAGGTAGACATGTTTGCCTCCCATCAGAACTACCAGCTGAACAAATTCTTCACCAGAACTCCCCACAGTCAAGCTTGTAAAGTGGATGCCCTGTCCTTTACCTGGGAACGCCTCTCAGTTTATGCCTTTCCCCCTCTGCCTCTCCTCTCGAAGGTTCTAATAAAGATCAAACAGGACAAGCCAAGGACAATACTGATTGCACCAGACTGGCCACTCCAGCACTGGTACCCCCTTTTGTGCAGTCTGACAGTGCTACAACCTTGGCACCTGCTTCAGACCCCTTCCCTGCTGTCCCAGCAGGCTGGCCAGATTCTGCACCCTGCAGGTGCTGGATATCATTCTTGAGGCAAGGAGGCCTAGTACTAGAAAATCCTATTCAGAAACCTGGAAAAGATACTGTTCCTGGAGCCAGGCTCAGGGGATGGGCACAACGGTGCCCAGCTTACCTCATAATGTGATAGTGTTCAATCTCGCCGTTTGTTCTTACACATGGGGTTCGGAGCCGATCCTCGGCTCCGTGTCGGCCGCTTGCAAGCTCTGCATCGAGAAGAAGCTCGAGACAATCTAATACCCACAATCCCCCTCTGCCTTTACCTCAGATCTAGTTTGCCGCTGCTGCATCGCTGGGAGCTAGCTCGAGCATCTTGAGATAAGATATAACTTTATTTTTGTTATATTTTAGAAAAAGTTTGTTCTAAAAGTACCTTTTGGTATACTTAGTGTATGTGTGTGTGTAGGTAGAATTTCTCGGTACCGTTAAGTTTATTTAACTGGTTAGAGTTTTTCGGGGCCTACCACCCCTTTCTTAAATTTGACAACGGACTGACATATACATCGGATTTGACTTTTTTCTATTGGATTTGTCTCTTATACTGGACTTGACTTTTCTCTTTCCTGTAAAATGTCTGAGAAAATTAAATCAGGCTTTAAACGTTGTCAGTGTGGCCAAAAAATATCAGTTAGTGACAACCATAGTTGCTGTGTGTACTGACTTGGCCCTCTGCAGTTACAAGAGGAGTGTTCAATTTGTCACTGTTTTAGTGGGAGGGTCATGACAGATAGGCAGGAAACTCATGGACAGAGGGTTATTAAAACCTTCCTTTCAGGAGGCTCTGGATGCTTCAGACCAGGCATCCAAATCCTCGAAGGAATCCAAGACGTCGGAGCCCAAGTCATCGGCTCCGAGCTCTTCGAGTAAAGTTAGATCACCGGTTCCACAGACTTGGGCCGAGTGTTCAACTGGTGTCGGTTCCTGAGCCTCGAGTCTTGGAACCGGTGATGGAGCTCCCTCCCTCGACTTTATTGAGGTCGACTCCGTCTTCGGTTCCTTCGACCCGTTCTTCTTCTAAACTCTCCGATGTCGATGTGGATCGTGTGGTGCAGAAGTTATTGGAGCATTCGGCCCTATCCAAACTTATTTCAGTTTCCACCCAGTTGGTGTCGAAACTTGAAGGCCTCCCATTGTCTCCATCCATTCCTCCTCCGAGACCTGTCCAGTCTTTGGAGCCGGAAGAGGTTGATCTTCTGATTGTGGAGCCCTCGGGTCCAGAACCGTCCTTTTCTCGGTCTGTTCCTCTCACCTCGACTCCGTCGGACCGGAGTCTCGGAGCCGACGATCTGTCCTTGGTTCCGGGGCGAGTCGAACCGGCGTTCGGTTCCGACTCTTCCTCGGGCCTCGGCGGATCGATTCGGCTCCGTCCTCGATCGATGCCTTCGGTGCCTGTTTGGGGATTCTTCCCATTTCTTCGAACCGGGAGATTCTTGACTCGGGACCGGGGCTTTCGATCTAATGAGGAAGGTGTTGTCTACCCAGACAACCACATCAGTAGAAGCAACCTCTCCTCCCCATAAAGGGCGTTATCCTCCTCTGCACCCACGGCCACATCCAAGCGTCGAGCACCGGTGTCTCAGCCACCCCTGGAGGGTGCCCCTCTTCCTCGGAGGCTTCTTGGATGCTCCCCACGAAGAAGTCCCTAGGAAAAGATTGTGTAAGAGGAGACACTTAGATTCTCCACAAGAATCCTTGACATCCGATACTGACTTAGATGAGTCAGAAGGGTCCCCTAAGTCACCTTCAGAAGATGTCTCTTTTTCTGACATATTGGAGATCCTGAAACAGAGAGGTGACTGGCAGTACCTGTGCCCTTCTGAGGATGAGTCAGTCTTGCTGAAGGCATTCGGTGCCCGCCCCTCTTCCTCCTGGGTCACTCCGCCCTTGATGAATTAATGGAACTTATTGCTCGAAGGCGTGGAGGCTCCTGACACAGTGGAACCAGTCCCAAGGAAACCCAATAAGTATATCACTGCACCCCAGGACAAGACTTACTTAACAAAGGAGTTCCAGTGGACACTATGGTGGTGGCAGCGCCACGAAAAAGGAGATGTCGGAATCTTCCTCATCTGTCCATCCCTAATAAAGATTCTAGGACTATGGACAGGTATGGGAAGCATTTTTAGTTCAGCGGCTTTTTCCATGCAATCCCTGAACTATTTGACCCACTTTACGACTACAGAGGGATCTAGTCAAAGAGTTGGGAGATACCCTCCAGGGTACTACGGATGCTGCTGTCTCAGAGAAAGTGACAGCGCAACTTAATACCCTTACATCCATTGTGAACTCGTCCATGAGGCTGATCTCTTCGCAGCGAAGGTTCGAGTAGGGCAGCAGCTTCAGCGATTGCTCTTCGCAGACAATCCTGGATGCGCTTATGTTCATTCGGAAGCCTTTAAGTCTTCCTTTACTAACGCCCATTTGACGGTGCCACTCTCTTTGGCCCCAAAGTAAAGGAGACCCTTACCCGGTGTGAGCAGGAGGGAAAGACTCTGTCTGCTGTCGGAGTCCGTTTTCCACCCCAACCAGACCGTACCCCAAAGGGCAACGTGGTGGAAAAATGTGGTTTGAAAACCCCAAGGATCTTTCCCAGGCACACAGGGTGATGCCCTTCTAGAGGCAGAGGAGGGGCAGAGGTGGAAGACGCCGCCTGGCGGCAGAGGGGTCCGCAGAATCAAGGTGACAGGGATACACTCCCTGGTAAACCTTTCCAGCACTCCTGAGAGGAGGCCCGACTGTCCTGCTCTGGAGGCAGTCGAGTGTCGCTTAGCTTTATACCCTCAGGCCTGGCAAAACATAACTACAGACAAGTGGGTAAAAAGCGTGGTTACCAGAGGTCACAATATACCTTTTCTATCCCATCCCATTCCAAAGAAAAGACTCCCAGATGTACCGCCCCATCTGCGAGAGCCAGCAGCTATAGAAATTTCAAAGCTGCTAGAAAAAAGAGTCACCCAACCAGTCCCAGCGGACCAGAAAGGATTCGGGACTTACTCAAGGTTCTTTTTAGTTCCAAAGAAAACAGGGGACTGGAGGCCCATTCTGGACCTAAGCGACCTCAATACCTTCGTCAAGAAAGAAAAGTTCCGAATGGTCACGCTTCAATCGATCCTTCCATTCTTACAGAAGGACGACTGGATGTGCTCAATAGACCTGAAGGATGCATACTACCACATCAAAATGGCCAGGGCATCCAGAGATCATTTGCGCTTCCGGCTGGGTGCCAGTCACTTTCAATTTCGAGCCCTGCCCTTTGGTCTGACCTCAGCCCCCAGGGTCTTCACCAAATGCATGGCAGTGGTAGCATCTCACTTGAGACGCCAAGGATTCCAGGTGTTTCCGTATCTGGACGACTGCCTCCTTTCTGCCACCACCCAGCGTCAACTAGTACAGGCCAGAGACTATACTCTTCAACTGTGTATTCACCTAGGAATTTCCGTAAACTTCGGAAAATCCTTACTACAGCCATCACAGAGTATCTTATTCATAGGAGCGGAATTAAATACACATCAGTTAATTCTAAGACTTCCTCCAGAAAGGATACTTTCACTTCAGACTCACATACGTCTTCTTCTCTTGTCCAGGAAATCCCCAGCAAAACTGGTACTGAAGGTTTTGGGACTCATGTCAGCTTCTCTTATTGCAATACCCTTGGGAAGACTGCACATGAGAGTCCTACAATGGCTACTGTTTGCACAATGGTCGTTCCAACAACTACCCCTAACACACGAGATTCTTATAACGAACACATGCAAAACACACCTAAACTGGTGGCTTCAAACGTGCAACCTTTCCAAGGGGAGACCATTTGTGCTACCCACGCCTACAGTTACGGTGACCACGGACGCTTCCCTGATAGGGTGGGGGGGCATCTTTCAGGGACAGACAGTCCAAGGCGAATGGACCAATTTAGAGTACAATATGCACATCAATGTTCTAGAGTTGAGGGCAGTGTTTCTAGCGTTGCAACACTTTGCTCCCCTTCTTCCTCTGGGAACTATTGCAGTTCAGACGGACAACATGTCGGTAGTCTGGTACATAAACAAGCAAGGGGGAACCAAGTCCTATCAGCTATGCAGCGGCCATGAGAATCTGGCAATGGGCGGAGTCCACGGGTCGCTTTCTGATAGCAACGCACATCCTGGGGTCATCCAACGTCATAGCCGACAGGCTGAGCAGAGCAATTCTGTTACCGCACGAGTGGTCCCTAAAACAGTCAGTTGCGAAAAAGATTTTTCGCACGTGGGGCCAGCCTTCCTGCGACCTGTTTGCGTCTCCAATGAACGCCAAATGCAGGAGCTACTTTGCCCTATTACCCCCTCCAGGGAAGTCCCAGGGACGCACTGATTCACGATTGGCCCCGGGACTCCTGTACGCATTTCCTCCCTTCCCCCTGATATCAAAGTTTCTCCAGAAAGCCAAAAACCTACACAGGACAATAATCCTCATTGCTCCATTCTGGCCTCGTCAAATTTGGTTCCCCTTCCTGATGACACACTGCATTCGGGGACCCTGGATCCTGGACCCAGAGCCAGATCTATTGACTCACTCATCAGGGGCTCCTCACCCTGCGCTCTTGTCCCTCCATCTAGCAGCTTGGCTGCTCCAATTCCCAACTTAGCCAGGTCTGATCTTCTTTCGCCTGCAGTTCAGAGTATATTAGTGGCTTCTCATAAAGCTTCCACTACTAAAACATATACTAGTAAATGGAAGCGATTTGTATTCTGGGCGAATACACAGCAAGTGGACCCTGTCATAGCTCCTTTGAATAAAATATTAGAGTTTTTAACAGAATTGTTCCATCAGGGTGCTTCTCCTGCCACATTAAGAGTTCAATTGGCTGCCATTTCTAATTTCCATGTGGAAGAATGTGGGGCTCCTGTTATGGCCCACAGACTATGTAAAGCCTTTTTAAAAGGGTCTTTTCATATTAGACCACCAATTAGATCTCCTACATCACCTTGGAGTCTAAACTTATTATTATCTAAGTTGATGCTGCCCCCCTTTGAACCAGCCTCCTCTTGCCCATTGAAATTTTTGTCATGGAAGACTCTCTTTTTGGTAGCCATTACATCCGCTAGGCGAGTATCTGAACTTCAAGCTCTCTCCATTAAGCACCCTTATTTGATCTTTCATTCTGACAGAGTTTCTCTTCGCACTAATTCATCCTTCCTTCCTAAAGTTTGTTCTATTAATAATATTAATCAGTCCATTGAATTACCCACTTTCTTCAAGAATCACTCCAATAAAATGGAGTATATGTTGCACAAATTAGATGTTCACAGACAGCTAAGGTTTTACTTGGATAGAACAAAAGATCACAGAAAAACTGATCAACTTTTTGTAGCCTTTGCTGATATCAGGAAAGGAGTAGCGGTTACCAAAAGAACTCTAAGTGGTTAACGGATTGTATCATCTATGTCTATGATTCTTCAAATCAAACTCTTTTGCACAAACCCAAAGGACATTCCACAAGGTCAGTGTCTACATCCCTGGCTCATGCAGCCCGCCTACCACTAGACGCTATTTGTGCGGCTGCTACTTGGTCTAAGCCACATACATTCATTTCTCATTATAAGGTAGACAAGGTTTCTAGGGACAGGGCAACCTTTGGTTCCACTGTGCTCAAGAACGTCCTTCCGTGAGTTCCTCAGGAACAAGGAGCTAGGGACGCTACCCATGTGTAAGAACAAACGGCGAGATTGAACACTATCACATATAGAAGTTATGTCCTTACCATAACGTTCCATGTGGAGTGTTCATCTCGCCTTTGTTCTTACATTCCCACCCTCCCGCCCTTAGGAAGAACGTTCAGTTTTGGTGCCTGGCCTGGGGCATTCTGCTTCTGCATTGCAGTTGTTGTGTATATAGTTGACATGTATATATATGTGTATATGTGTATATATATATATATATATATAGACTCTTAGTTCTGTGCATATGTGATGTAAGTATGAGTGTGCTCTCTCTGACTACTGGTTTGCTTGCAAACTAGATCTGAGGTAAAGGCAGAGGGGGATTGTGGGTATTAGATTGTCTCGAGCTTCTTCTCGATGCAGAGCTTGCAAGCGGCGACGGAGCCGAGGATCGGCTCCGAACCCCATGTGTAAGAACAAAGGCGAGATGAACACTCCACATGGAACGTTATGGTAAGGACATAACTTCTATTTCTAGATTAATGCTCCAAAAGGGCCTATCTTTCTCTTCAAAAAGATTCATGCCTCTGCCATATCAGCACATTGTAATATGGAGTCACCCCTCTTCTCTCATCCCCTGCTAAAACAATTCCTTAGAGCGGCCAATAATTTAAGACCCCACCCCAAGAGGGCTCCCACTCTAGCCTGGGACCTTAACTTTGTATTGATAAAACTCACTCTTCCCCACTTTGAACCAGCTGCTACAGCAGAGTTGAAATTCCTTTCTTGGAAGACGACCTTACTTCTAGCCATCACTTCTGCAAGAAGAGTGTCTGAACTGCAGGCCCTCATGGCAGTGGGAACCCTTCATTATCTTCCATGCGGTCAGGGTTTCCCTCAGGACTAATCCATCCTTTATGCCCAAGTTGGTGTCTAGTGTGGCTCTAAACCAGTCCATTCATTTGCCTACTTTTTTTCCCTAATCCTCAGAATAAAGGGGAAAGGATACTGCATTCTCTGGACGTACACAGACAGCTTAGATTCGATTTGGACAGGACTAAGCCTCTTAGAAAATCTGACCAGCTGCTAGTTAGCTTTGCTCCAGGGGCAGAGGGGAAGGCCATTTCAAAGCAAACCATTTCCAAATGGATAGCACATTGCATCCATTTTTGCTACAAACGCAATGGAAAACCTACCCCATAGGGGATAAGAACACATTCCACCAGGGCTGTGCATCTACTACTTCTGCATTTCTCAGAGGAATCCCTACCAGGGACAATCCTGGAAGCTGCAACCTGGAGCTCTGTACATACTTTCACCAAGCATTACCACCTGCCTGTCTTTTCTAAATCCAGAGCTGGATTTGCCACAGCAGTCTTACAGGGCCTTATTGCTAGCCCTAATGCTCTTTAACTACCCCTTCCTTAGCTTTGGGAATCAACCCAAGTGTAATGACTGCAACAGTGAAACATGAAGAACATAGTACAGTTGTGTACACTTACATAAATGTAGATGTTCGAGTGTATTCACTGTTGCAGTCCTGGTTACTCTCCCTCCAGCCCCCTGACTTCTCTTGACTTTTACCTTTCCTCCTTGTTTGGCATATATTATATCAGGCATATTTGCTTTTTGCTGGGGGTGTTCCATACCATGTAATTGCTTCCTATTGTGGGGGCACCTGACAACTTGGACAAGAAAAACTGATGTAATGGCGTCGGCTGCATGTTTTATACCCCTGACGACCTGCCATCCATGGAAGAAGCAGCAGCATCCGACGCAGATATCTGAAGACTCTGGTATTCAGGCCGGCTGAGGGCTACCTGCAGGCAGATAACCCAAATGTGATGACTGCAACAGTGAATACACTCGAACATCTACATTTATGGTAAGTGTACACAACTGTATTATAGTAATGCCCCAGTTGAGACAGTGGCAAGAACGCAGGAGTGCTGTGTGCAGTTGTAGAGAGGCCTTGCAGAGAGAGAATATGGTTACTGGTTTAGAAAGGGGTAGAGAAAGGTGACGGGCATAGTTAGAGGAATGGAGGTTAAGATATGTACAGTTAGAGGGCAAGGAAGCTTGATTTCTCTACACCTGAGGAAAGGAGGAAATGATACGAGTCTGATATTGGTTCATAGGACTCTGAAAGAAAGGTATGATGCAGTTACACTGGGGAGGAAGGGCAGGTCTAATCAGTTCAGGATTATCAAATCTGCAGATCAGAATTTCACCTAACAATGATCATATACTTCATGGTGAAGATGGAACACAAGTGGAACCAGATGTCAGAGCAGCTGGAAGGGCAAAAATAGCTTTGGTAATGGGTACACAGATATCACCCAGTAAAAAACAAGTCACCCAACTCTATATTAAACTGCCGCGAAGCAGGAGCTGAAAAAAAACAAACTGCCATCATTATTTTTGCTCATTAAATGCTAATCTGTATGGTGAGTGTAAAAATAAAAAAAGACAACCAGCAAAAGTAATTGGAGTATCAGATGTTCTTCGTGTTTCACAGTTGCAGTCATCACATTTGGGTTATCCCTGGCAGGGTAGCCCTCGGCCGGCTCGAATACCAGAAAATTAGTATTTCTGTGTCAGTTGCGGTCACTTGAGGACTGATGTCAGGTCGTCAGTAGTATAAAGTAAGGCAGCCGACGCCATTACATCAGTCTTTCTTGCCGTGGAGCCCAAAGCAGAAGCAGTTCGCAAGAGTGTCGCTCAGCTTCTACCTGAGTTTTCATCTCCGAATTGAAGTTGAAGTCATCTAAAGCTAAGTACCCCGTTGGGGATCTTTTATTCTTGCACTAACCAAGGTCAGAAAAAGTTAATAATTGTCTCACCTGTGGAAAGTAAATATCACACCGAGACTTCCACTGTTACTGCATCACTTGTCTAGGCCCCCGTTGCCACTTCTGTGCTTTGTTTAACGCCTAAGCCATCCAACAGCAGATCTACCGAAAAAACGTAAAGATAAAGACAGAGACAGACCACACAGGTCCAAACCTACTGACAGTGCTTCCATTAAGCTAGTAGTCAGTCCTCCGGTAGTCAGTGAGGCACTTTTGCAGACCTAGCTGCCCGCTCAGTTGATTCACAGGCTGCTACCGAGACCCTTTCGGAGTCCGGTATGCTGCAAAACTCTTCTTCGTCTTGGGATCCTGTGGTCATCTCTATCTTGGATGGGTCTGGAGCCGCTGAGCAGGCACCAGCTTCCAAGGAAGTCCTTCGCACCACCGAATCTCAACACTAACAGACGTCTTCTTTTGCATCTATCGTTCTTTCAAAAACATCTGAGTTCCTTAGGCGTAGGGTTTGAACCACACCCAAGAAACCAACTACCCACTCTCAGGCGCCTGCTACCTTGCCTCAGTCTCAAATGCTTAAAATTGTGGAAGACCTTATCATGCTGATCAGGGGAAGCCAAGCTACCCCTTCAAAAAAAAAAAGAAGTCTGTCTCCAGTAGTATTGTCTGAACAAGAGTCAGATGAATCTAATGCATCTGACTATGAAGACATGCAACCCCTCTCCACTTACGAGGATTCTGATGCAGAGGAATCCATTCCTTCAGCCTCTTCCCCAGAGGATTTTTCCTTCGGGGAAACCCTGCATACTTTAAGGGAGCATTTCCAGTGAGAGAGTCAGAACTACCCTCAGTCTAAAAAGAGGCTCAGGGAATTCCTAGATCTTCCACAACACAGACCCTTGGCCATCCCCCAGTCCTGGATGTGGTGGAGGATGTTTTCCTAGAATCCAGCTGGACTCCTGACACCCTACCTTTTGCTTCCAGAAAACCAGACGTACTATAGAATGGACTCATACAGATAACTTTTTAAAAATCCAACAACTGACCCTGAGGTCATTTCTCAAGGGCCAGAAGGGATTAAAGCAACCTCTGCTAAGAATCCCACCCCCTCAGACAGGGATTCCTGAGCATTGGACAGATGGGGTAAAAAAGTATCCACCTCAGCTCCTCTTGCTGTCAGGGCACTACATTATCAGTTCCATGTGCTTAAATATCAGCAACATACTTCGCAACTCCTTAAACAAAAAATGTCTTCCTTTCCTGCTTGGGCAGAATCTAAAGATTTACAAGACTTAATCCATTCTGCAAGTGAAGTAACTAAACACACTTTGCACTGTGGTTTTGATGCCCTAGAAGCTCCATGCAGGGCAGCAGTCAATGGGTCTGTCATTAGAAGACATGCATGGCGTAAAGAACAACCCCTGCCAGACCCTGTCAAATCTAAATTGTTGGATGCCCCCTTGCACAAAGATAACTTATTTGACACTAAGGCAGAAGAGGTCTTAAAAAAATGGAAGAAAAAGCAAAATCTGTGCAAACAGTTAAAGATTTCTTACAGGTACAGCCCCCTAGGTTCAGTAGGCATTTTCCCCTTCCAGCACTGGTCCTTTCCTGCTCCACATAAACAGGCCTAGCTTAGGACTCATAGAAACAGACCCCCTCCCCCAGACACCAGCCCCAGGGAATGCAGAGATCTAAGCAGTGGACTACCTCCACTTCAAAACCAGGGAGTTGTAAGCCACCCCCTTACGGTAAGAACTCACAGTGATTCGCCTCCTCCAGACCTCCCCACTTTCACTTACCCATAGGAGGAAAATTCTCCTTTCACTCAAGCACCTGGGCCACCATTGTCAAGGACCAATGGGTTCTGAACATTGTGTCTCAAGGATACAAATTCTCCTTCCACACCCTTCCAACCCCAAAAGGGTTCCCAGATCTACCACCAAATCATCAGGCAGAGGCTTAAAAGCAGATCCATTCCCTGCTCTCTTTCATAGGTTCATAGATTAGTACTAGGCTAACTGCCCTTGTGAGCCATTTTAAGTCTAGCTAATTATTCCCTGTGAGATTCAAAGGCTGTACTTTGTGTTTGTAAGGCAAACACCTTAACCATTAGGCCACCCTCCCACCCCCTGAGGTCAGGGCAGTAGAGCACGTTCCTGCAGAACAGACAGGCCAAGGCTTCTACTCCAGACTTTTTCTAGTGCCCAGAAAAGAGGGCACCTGGTGCCCCATCCTCGATCTATCCATTCTAAACACCTTTCTGGTGATCCCAAAATTCAAAATGCTCACCCTTCAGCAACTGCTACCCATGCTCTTCTTGGATGTTTGGTTAGCCACCCTTGATCTAAAAGAGGCCTACCTCCACATTCCTATCAGGAAATCATGCAGAAAATATCTCCGCTTCAGGGCAGGATCTCCACACTTTTAATTCTCTGCGCTTCCTTTTTGCTTATCTAGTGCTCCCAGAGTTTTCACAAAATGCCTGGCTCCGGCCATTGCCTTTTGCAGACAAAGAAATATTCAAATTTGCCCCTACTTAGACGACTGCCTTATTCAGGCACACAACCAGGAAAAGCTGCTCAAGCACTTGGCCTTTGTAAAGAGCCTACTAACCTCTCTAGGGTATTCAGTCAACAAAAAGAAATCAAAACAGGTGCCTATCCAAAGGATAATCTTCCTGGGAGCAAGTCTGGACATAGCATCCCAGATGGCATACCTTACACCAGACAAACAAATTTTCCTGTCAGCCTACTTCTGTGAACTGGCCACCAGGCCCCAGCCTTCTGCAAGGAAAATCCTGCAAGCCCTGGGGTTCATGGCATCTTGATACTCCTCATTCCATATACCAGACTGCATATGAGGAAACGTCAGTGGTACCTAAAGAGCCTTTGGTGTCCGCAATCTTAAGACCTGGAAACACTTCTACCTTTAATTCCTTGCCTCAGAAAGGAATTTCAA
The DNA here is from genome assembly GCF_019279795.1 of Protopterus annectens. Taxonomy (NCBI): domain Eukaryota; kingdom Metazoa; phylum Chordata; order Ceratodontiformes; family Protopteridae; genus Protopterus; species Protopterus annectens. The sequence goes on along the minus strand of NC_056743.1, from coordinate 1,686,805 downwards.
CAGCATGCCCCTACAGCAAGGGGCTGCCCTTCTCCCCACACCCCACCGCCCAGGCCCTCACCACAGACTCATCAGATTATGCATGGGGTGCACACCTGGACGGCAGGGCCAGTGGAGCCCACAGTAAATCCCCCTGAACATCAATCAAAAAGAGATGATGACTGTGCAGCACACCTTGATAGCTTTCAAACCCCTTCTCTCTCCAGGGAGTTCTCCTGATCAAAACAGACAACACCACTGTGATGTGGTACATCAACAAGCAGGGAGAGACTCACTCCCACCCTCTATGCAGCCTGGCTATGACCCTTTGGCTCAAAGCCTCTTCCATGCAACTACACCTGTTAGCACAATACTTGCCAGACTGTCTCAACTCCCTGGCAGACCAATTAAGCAGAAACTGTCTGGACCCACACTGAGTGGCAGCTCAACAGAAGTACCTTCACCCTAATAATTCAGAAATGGGGAACCCCAAAGGTCGACCTCTTTGCCTCCCACACCAACCATCAGCTCTGCAAATTCTGCACCAGGGAGCATCATTGCATGGCTTGGAAATTGGATGCCCTGTCCTTCCCCTGAGTCAACCTCTCGGTCTATGCCTTTCCTCCCCTACTCCTCATCCCCAAGGTACTGCTCAAAATAAGGGAGGAAAAACCAAGGACCATTCTTATAGCTCCAGACTAGCCCCGACAGCACTGGAACCCCTTGCTGTGCAGCCTGTCCCCTCTGCCTCCATGACATCTTCCTCAGATTCCCAAATCTCCTAACCCAGAGAGAAGAGGAATTCATGCATCCCCAATTGCAGACACTCAATTTTGGCAGCTTGGCTTATTCCCTCTCCCCAAACCAATCTGCCATCCTCAGTAAACAGGTTCTGGATGTTATCCTTGAGGCCAGACGCCGTAGCACCAGAAAGTCTTATGCAGATCAATGGAAATGTTTCTGCACCTGGATCCAGGCTAAGGGGGGCCAGTACGGCACAGCTCTCCATCCCGCTTATCCTGGATTATTAAGGTGACCTCCTACACAGTGGCCTCTCTTTCTCCTCTCTAAAAATTCATGCATCTGCTGTTTCTGCTCATTTTCCCACTGAGCAGCCCCTTTTGTCACACCCTTTGATCAAACAATTCCTCAGAAGGGCTAGCAACTTGAGGCCCCCCAGAAGGGCACCTACACCAGCTTGGGACCTTAACTTTGTTTTGGAAAAGCTCACCCTGCCTCCTTTCGAACCAGTTTCTTCAGCAGAGCTAAAATTTCTCTCCTGGAAGACCGCATTCCTTCTGGCCATCACTTCAGCCAGAAGAGTCTCTGAGCTGCAAGCACTCATGGCTGTGGTACCCTTCATCTTCTTCCATACAGACAGGGTATCCCTCAGAACTGACCTTCATGCCCAAGGTGGTGTCCAGTGTGGCTCTCAACCAGTCCATTCATTTGCTCACCTTCTTTCCTAATCCCCAGAACTAGGGGGAAGGATTCTTCATACTCTAGATGCTCACAGACAGCTCAGATTCTAGCTGGACAGGACTAAATCCTTCAGAAAGTCTGATCAATTGCTGGTTAGCTTTCTTACAGGGGCAGAAGGCAAAGCCATCTCCAAGCAAACCATGTCCAAATGGATAGCACACTGCATCCATTTCTGCTACAAACAGCATGGTAAGTCCTCCCCAAAGAGGGTCAGGACACATTCCACCAGAGCAGTCTCCACCTCTGCAGCTTTCCTGAGAGGAGTCCCCACCAGAGGCATCCTTGAGGATGCTACCTGGACATCTGGTCACACTTTTACCAAACATTACCACCTGCCTCTCTTCTCCAAATCCAGGGCAGGGTTTGCCTCTGCAGTCTTGCAGGGCATCCTGGCCAACCCTTAGCTTCCTTCACTGCCTCCACCCATTTCCTCAGCTTTGGGAATCTACCCAAATGCAATGACTGCAACAGTGAAATATGAAGAACATAGTACAGTTGTGTACACTTACCATAAATGTAGATGTTCAAATGTATTCACTGTTGCAGTCTTGGTTTCCAACCTTCCATCCCCCTTTTTTTCTCTTTCTCCTTTGGTTACTATTCTTCCTTGTTGTTCTCCTTTCCTTACAAGGGACATATTGATATTTATTTACCATTGGTGGGGTTCTTCCACCAGAACCTGGCCTCCTACATTGGGGGCTCCTGACAGGTTAGGGCAAGAAAAACTGATGCATTGGCTGCCTTACTTTATACCACTGACAACCTGACATCAGTCCTCAGGCGACAGCAACCGACGCAGAAATACTAAGTCTCTGGTATTTGGGCCGGCCGAGGGCTACCCTGGCAGGGATAACCCAAATGTGATGACTGCAACATTTATACACTCGAACATCTACATTTATGGTAAATGTAAACTGTACTTTTCATGGACTAAACATTTTACTTACCCCTTACTAAGAGCAATGTTCAGAAGCTGCATTTATTCGACAAAGCAAAAAAATATATATAAACGATAATGCAGTTACATGAAAGTGTGTGTGTGTGAGGGAAAGCAAATAACTTTCAACTTCTTTGTTCAAGAATTTAGATCAGGGAAAAAAAATTCTAATTACAAATAGTCGTCAACACGCATAGTTTCATAGGTAGGTACTAGGCTATTGGCCCTGGAGCCTATATTAGCCTAGCCAAAAAGGTTCCCAGACTTTCGCCACCCAAGAAAATTATTATCTGTGCCCCTGTCGAGCAGTGCCATAGAAGTGATCCCAGGGGTGAATTTTCTGTTTCCCATCCAATCGTCAAGATTTTTCTTAGAGGGCCAATGAGGAGAATTGCTTGACATGAATGGGTAGTTTGTTCCAGAGTATGGGAAGTCTCTGCATCAGGACTCTATCCCTCCAGCATGTTCTGTTTATTGTGGTGACGAGGTTTAGGTCCATGGAGCATGTGGTTCGGAGAGACTGGGATTTCTTTAAGTGTAGCATGTCCAACAGCTCTGGGTTTGACACAACTTTGTATGTTAGGCAGAGATCGCCTCTGAGTAGGCGATATGCGACGGAGTAGAGCTGGAGTTTTTTGAGACAGTCTGCATATGGCAACTGTTTGAGGCCGGTAATCCTCTTAGTGAGTGAGGTATTTCTGTGGCCTTTCCAATTGTTGTAGGTGTCTTGTGAAATGCATACCAAATGGGGCATTATACTCTATAATGGGTCTGATGACGGATGAGTAGAGAGGAACAATGGCCTCCTTTTTTCTAGAGGAGAACCTTTTTGTGATGGTGTGCCATGTAGAAGGATTTCCTGACTACTGTGGTGATGTGGTTATCAAAGGGAGAGACTACTGTCCACCTGTGTCCTGAGGTCTCTCATCACACTCTGTGTTTAGTGAGCTACCACCTATGTTGGTAGTTCATGGGTACCGAGTTTTTCCTAAAGGGGATGTCAGTGCACTTCTTGCCATTGAGCTTGAGGCTATGACTTTGACACCAAGCATCTGTCTCTGTGAGGCCATTTTGTAGAATGTCTACATCATTAGGTGATTCTATTATGGCTCCCAGTATGCATTCATCTGTGAACTTTGTTAGCCAAAGACCGTCAGTGTTGGTTTGCACTTCAGAGAAGTTGATGCCGAACAGGAGAGGACCCAAGACCGAATCCTGTGGTACTCCACTCATCACTGGTCTGAAGTCGGACTTTGAGTCGGCTGCTTTTACTCTGCAGGTTCTGTCAGTGAGCCAATTGGCCACCCATCTTGTGACATAGGGATTTATGCCCAGTTTAGTGAGTTTATCTAGAATTCCAGAATGGGGGATGGTATCAAAAGCGTTGGTGAGGTCAAGATAGGCTGTATACACTACCTTGCCCTCGTCTATGCCTGCAGTGATTGCTTCAGATAAGTCAGTCAGGTTTAGTAGACATGATCTACCTTTTACAAACCCAAACTGAGTGGGGTCTAGGGTTTGAAGGTTACCTATGTCTTTGTTTATAAGCTCCAAGATGATACGTTCCATGGCCTTGCAGACCAGTCTTGTCAGACTAATGGGGCGGTAGTTTCCGGTGTCTGTGGTGGCACCCCTTTTGTGGAGTGGGATAACCGTCGCTGTGTGCCATTCAGTAGGCACATAGCCTGAGGTGAGGCTACGACTGAGCATGGTACTTAGGTGGGGTGCCAGTTCGTTCTGTAGTTTATGCAGTACGGAGCATGGGATGTTGTCTTGTCCCATGGATGCTGTGTTTTTGGATTTGGAGAGTGCGGTCTTTACTTGTTCATCCATGATTACAGGGGCTTTACATTCTTCCAGTATTAAGATGGGTCCTTTGGAGAGTGAGAGGGGGGTAAAGTTAGCACTGAACCTTTGTGCCAGGATGTTGGCAATTTCTGTTGGTTCTGTGTATTTAGTGCCATTGTGCTGTAGCTCAGAGCAGATCTGAATGTTGCCATTGAGATTCTTGACATACCTGTAGAATGCTTTGTGGTTGTCTTTGAAATCAGTGGCGATTTTATTTTCATAACTGGCTTTGGAGGATTTTATGAAGGATCTCAGCTTCTTGCTGAGGCTGACCAGGGAGTTCCTCCAATTTTGGGATTTTACTTTTTTGCAACAGCTGCTTCTTTCTGGTGTAGAGTTTGTTTATGGCAGGGGACCACCAGATTGGCTTCCTTTTTTTTTTGGAGGATAGTGTCTTGGTTCTGTTGGGGATGGCACAATCCATACACTCGTGTATGTACTTTAACAGTGCATTTGAGTAAAATTCGGCAGTCGTACCTCTATTTTCCTTCTGCATGGGTGTTGTGAAGTTTGCCGCTCCTGTCGTAAGAAGCATGAAGTTGGCTTTGGATTAGTTTTTGACTGTGGTTTCCTTAATGGGGGGGTGGGGATGGGATACGGATGTCTGGGGTGATTAGCTTGTGATCGGATCTGACCAGAGAGGAGTTGACCTCTGACATGGAACACCGGTTACCCATATTGGTAATGACCCGGTCCAGGATTTTGCTGCCCCTGGCGGGGGTGTGGACAAGCTGATCCAAGGCATTGGAATTTATGAATTCCAGAAAGCGTTGTGCGAATGAGTTGGTACAGGAGTAGTTTTCCCAGTTGATGGTGGGGTAGTTGAAATCATCCATAATTAATGTATTGGGTTGTACCTTAATATTTTCCAGTGTCTTAAGAAATGAAGAGTGGGAATCCTGGGGCATGGTGCCCAGTGTTAGTTGCACTTGGATAATTTCGAATGCATTATGTTGAGCAACTAGCCTGGAGGTGTGGATATCCTTAATGAATATGGACACGCCTCCGCCTTTAGTATTTCGGTCCAGGTTAGGTGGCCGAAAGGTGTTGTATGAATTATATCCTGGTAATGCAGGGGTGCTCTCTGGAGCCTTGAACCAGGTCTGTGTCACTGCACAGATGTCAGTGTTCTCCATTTTAAGGAGTGCCTCGAGTGAGTGCATTTTGAGGTTTAGACTTCTAGCATTGAGTAACATTACCCTCAGAGTTTGCTTGCTTGTACCTGTTACGATGGTAAATTTAGCATTTGAACTTTGCCTAAAAAAGACACTATAGGGGTGGCAAGAGCCTTAGCCAGTATCTGGAATCCCAGGCGTGACAGGTGCAGGCCATCTTTGGCAAAGCATCGTGGTCTGTCGACCATGTCTTCCCAGGCAGACAGATATTGGATCCCTTTAGAATGACACCAAAAGTATAGCCAGTTGTTCTAATTGATGAGAAATATGTACATATTTTTGTCTTTATGGACTAATTTTCAGTGATGTACCAGAAAATAAAAGTCTTTTTTTTTCCAAGTAGGTTAAAATGGCATTTAATCAGGAAAGTGTCGCAACAAATAACAATTTGCTATAAGGATAGTTTACAAATAGGGGAACAAAACAAGTCACAAGTCAGTCAGCATGAAATATATGCAAGCTAGTTATGTTCTGAATTATTTCTCTATGCTTCTAGAAAGGTTGATGTTACTATTCACTCTTATTAGATATTTTAATATGGTTACTGATATTATACACGTGGGCTTAGATTTCATGAGTCGGCATAACATTTCCATCTGTTACATTGAAGTGTAGCATGCAGAATGCTGAGTCGGCATAACATTTCCATCTGTTACAGTGTAGTGTAGCTTGCAGAATGCTGAGTCGCCAGAACATCTCCATCTGTTACAGTGTAGTGTAGCATGCAGAATGCTGAGTCGGCGTAACATTTCCATCTGTTACAGTGTAGTGTAGAATGCTGAGTCGACATAACATTTCCATCTGTTACAGTGTAGTGTAGCATGCAGAATGCTGAGTCAGCATAACATTTCCATCTGTTACAGTGTAGTGTAGCGTGCAGGATGCTGATATTGTTGATGTTCATGTTGTTGATCTTTAATTTTTCCTGATGTTCAGTCAAGCCATTAAAAGAGTTGTACTTTGGTTTTACTGTGTCAAGAAGCATAATTTGAAAATGCAAAAATATTTTTGCAGGGGGCAAGCCCCCCTGCACTTTCTGTAGGGAGACATGGTCCTCCTTTACCTAACTTTTATATGTACTAATTTCATGATCATGCAACACAGAGGAAAAAAAAACAAAACAATGCAGTGCACATCTGGCTCACATATCGCCCAGTATAAGTGAATGCAGTTTTTGTAAGTCACAACTGAAACTGAATGCTGCTTGTGTGCACTATACTTATTGGAGTTTACGAATGCTGTTTAAAGGACATCTTCTGCGGTGGTTGTGTTTGCTGTGATATTAATTCAGCACTGTGAGGTTGCCATTTCTGCTGTGCTCGTGGGCAGTCCCACAGGTCACACATTAACTTTGATATCAGAAAGATCAGAAGGCTGTGGGCTGTCTCATACAGCTGTTTGGATTCATGTTCCACTGCTAACACTGCATTGCAGCATTAGGGGGTGCTATAATCCTGAGCTACCATTCTGTGGACAAGGCTTTAAATGATATGTGCCATCTGCCTGTGTTGGTAGTAACTGGATGGATGTTATAGTCACCGTATCTATCACAAAGAATAAAGACTTTTTTTCCTGGTCTCCAGGCCAGATTTCTAAGTCAACACTTATATAAAAGCTACCTTCAGTCTCCCCTTGAAAATATTTATTAATTGAAATGTGTTAACTGAGTTGGTGGCATGGTGCTTGAATCTTTTTCATCCATGGCCTGAGACAAAGCTAGTCACATTATTGTTAAGGTGGCCGTTACACTGTGGTTTTACATAATAGTACTGAATTGGACACGCTGTTGGCATACACTGAAATGAAATAATTAGGATCAGGTCTCCAGTCTTAAACAAGTTGTTATATGTTTGTGAAACTGATTCAAGTAATTCAGCAAAGAGTTCAAGAAATTTGTTTTGTGGGTAACACTTAAGAGGGGGATTTCTTGAATTCATTTCAGGAGCATACTTTTTTATGGACTCTTGCATACTTTTTTAATAGATGGAAGATTGAGCTACCCCAGTAAATTACCAGGGTTTTAAAAAAGTGTGGCAGCATGAAGTATGTGGCAGCTTTAAAAGCTGTTGACTTTATTTTGTATAGCAGCTCTCAACTTCTATCAAAAGACTCCATTTGCAAAGCCCAATAATCAAGGATAAAAGTTTCCTATTAGGGACAGAATTTAAATATTAACATTGTTCACCTGAAAAAGCTGATAGAATTTAGGGATTTGTATAAAAAGGTCTGAAAAGATAGCCTCTGAGATAATTTAATGACTTGGACAATCCAAAATTATGAGTTAAAATTGGATATGCCTGAAACATGGAGACATTTGAAAGGTACAGATTTCCGTGCAGTTGTGTGGTGACTGCAACATGTGTGGCAGTAAGTGGTTTGGTTAGTTGCAAAGGCAAAATTTGTAATTAAGAACAGCTTCTTGCATTTGAATCGTACTATATCAAGATTATTCATCTGTCAGTTTTTGAAGTGTAATCAACTCATTCCACAAGTTGTACTGAAATGTTAATAGTTCAGAACTTGTATGTACACCTAGTGTTCACTGGACATTACGCTTTGTACACCTAGTGTTCACTGGACATTGCGCTTTGTGCACCTAGTGTTCACTGGACATTGCGCTCGGCGTAGTATTACTTTATGTAGTTATATGTCAGTGAGACCCTGGCTTTTCTGTGTAGTGTTCACTGGACATTGAGCTTGGCGTTGTATTACTTTATGCAGATATATGGCAGTGAGAACCTGGCTTTTCTGTGTAGTGTTCACTGGACATTGAGCTTGGTGTGGTATTACTTTATGCAGTTATGTGGCAGTGAGAACCTGGCTTTTTTGTTTAGTGTTCACTGGACATTGCGCTTTGTACACCTAGTGTTCACTGGACATTGCGCTTTGTACACCTAGTGCTCACTGGACATTGAGCTTTGTACACCTAGTGTTCACTGGACATTGCGCTTTGTACACCTAGTGCTCACTGGACATTGCGCTTTGTACACCTAGTGCTCACTGGACATTGAGCTTTGTACACCTAGTGTTCACTGGACATTGAGCTTGGCATACTATTACTTTATGCAGTTATATGGCAGTGAGAACCTGGCTTTTATGTGTACTGTTCACTGGACTTTGCGCTTGGCGTAGTATTACTTTATGCAGTTATACGGCAGTGAGAACCTGGCTTTTCTGTGTAGTGTTCACTGGACATTGCGCTTTGTACACCTAGTGTTCACTGGACATTGCGCTCGGCATAGTATTACTTTATGCAGTTATGTGGCGGTGTGAACCTGGCTTTTCTTTCAAGAGGGATGAAGCCCTTACTGTGGTGCAGACGACCCAAGTTCATATAAAGGGCAGGGGAAGTTGGCAGTTACAGCCTTTTGTCAGCTTGCCCATCCTGGATGTGAGGGAGAGGTGGGTCTGGAATGGGGAGGAGGAACTGCTTTAACACTTGGAAGGATTAAATGAAGTTTATGTACTTGTAACAGCTTTGTATGTAAAGTAAGAGGTAAATGTGATGCAGGAATGACAAGTAGAAGTTATTCCAGAGACGTTTACTGTGAAGATCCCGTATGGAGGACGTTTACTGTGAAGACCCTGTATGGAGGACATTTACTGTGAACAACCCTGTATGGAGGACTTTTACTGTGAAGACCCCGTATAGTGGATGTTTACTGTGAAGACCCCGTATGTGTTACTCTTTATCTAACATGTACATTTTTCCCTTATAAACTAGGTATTTGTTCTGTAAGGTACTGTTGGTGTAATCTGGTACTGGTATTGAACCCTTGTCCTCTAGTTATGCAGTTCTGGGGGCAGGACAGATAAAACATTAATTCTCTTTTATAATTGCAGGGCCTTTTCTGTCAAGCTTTCTCTCAGGATGATTCCTTAAAGTGCATTCTAAAAACAGAAGTGTTGGAATCATGTGTTTAGCATAACTGGATAAAGCCCTGAGTAGGACCCACACAACTTGTGTTAGCTCAGCAGCCTGGGTGCTGGAGGAGGTGAACAATGAATTTAGGAGTAAGATAGGTGGACTGACTCTCACTGCGGGGCAGAAAGTCCAACACGTGGACTTATGGATACATGTTTTATGTGTGTGTTTGGGAACACATGGAAATAGGAAGAAGGCATAGCAGGCCTTTTAACATATGTTAGTCTGCTCATCAGCTGCATGTGGGAGTGTGCTTTAGTCTCTCTGTAGAAAAACCTGATGGCTGGCTGCATGAGATCATCCTGTGGTCAGCTGTCATACTGAAGGGAATGAATGGATGACAGGGCATGGTTGGGGAGTGATTGCATGCAGGCAGTGGGAATAAAACAAAAGTAGAAAAAAAACGTAAGCGTTTGCGACTTTTATCTCCCATGGCTGTCATTTCTTTAATTATTCACTTTAGAGTTCTTAGTCCATTTTCTTAGTGAGTAAAAACCTTTAATTTACCTTAGGTGTTTATACCTAATCACCAAGCAAACTTTAAAAATAATAAATGCAAACAGTATGAGTAAAATCACAGTTGAACCTGGCAAAGTAAAAATTAGACTTCTAGAAACTCCAAAAAAGAGAGTACTTAAGAAACTGGTAGTTATGTAGTTGCAGAGGAAGTATTTTAGGTGAGAAAATTAATTCCTGTCAGCTTTTCGGTCTTCATTGTAAAAGTCCAGTCCCCCTGGATTAACTTCTACTTCCTGTTACAGTCTTGGGAACGACCTGTAGCTCTAAAGCTGAAGTTGTAAGCTGTGTGTTGGGGATATAGAAGGAAAAGAGCTTCTAGTGACAGACAGAACCCAGACTATGTATGACGCAGTCAGTTAGCAGCAACATTTTAAAGACATATCAGACTTTGTCAATTCTCCAGCACAGCTGTGATGTATTTGGTGCATCTAGTGACAGACAGAACCCAGACTATGTATGACGCAGTCAGTTAGCAGCAACATTTTAAAGACATATTGGACTTTGTCGATTCTCCAGCACAGCTGTGATGTATTTGGTGCATGAGGCACCCGTTAGCAGTGTGTACCTGCTGAAGACTGGAATGGCTGCCATCATTAAACTCAAGGTAAAGCACTGTACAGTAGCTAAGGTGGGAACATGGCAGTACAGGGACAACTATGACAAAGCACATTGATGGAATGAAGTGCTAAATCCAGGGGGTAGTTTTCAGACAGTTGTGATATTCGCTAACAGCCGATCCTTTATTGTCATTGAGTTATTGGGTACCACCTTCAGATTTCACACACACACTGTGAACTCCATCCGTGTCTCACCTTACAAAATGGTGGATCCATTATTGGACGCAAAGCTGTGTGCACTTGTATTTCTTCAGTGATCTACACAAAGCTGAGTTCAAACAACTAACTTCACTCCAAGACGATAACCTCCATATGATCCTGAACGATAGTCCTGTCAGACACATGCTTCTAAGGAAGAGAAAGATGTAACTGAATGTTATTAGCACAGCAGCGGTATTGAATGTCTTGACTCTTGATGACATGTTTTAAAGGTAGCATGAATACTTTGAGTAATAACAAAGCAATGATCAAGTCATTTGGCCCCTACCAAGACAGACAGGTAGCTGTTGGTTTAATTAACATCTGAAACTCCCTCCTGGGAGTGGGCCTAGAGGTAAAAGACAAAAGGCAGACCACTTGAGCACCATACAAAATCACTCAGTCTATCCTGGACATACCTTGAACTCTATCCACACTACCACAGTTACATAGTATCTGAAAAAAAAAAAATTGTGCTGGCATCTAACTATGGTTGCTTTCTATTTGTTACTACTGTAAGACTAGTTTTATTTCTGTTGTTTCCTGTGCTGGTGTACTACTGTAATGTTTTTTATTATTGTACTATCTGGAGCTTTTCTCCTTGGTTCTACACTGAAAATGGGACAAAATCCCAGTTGGACAAACCCGGTTAACAAATGTCAATAAATAAAAATTAAAAAATGTAAGACCCCAAACAACTGATTATAATGCCATGGTCTTCTGTGTTGTACTTTGCCCAGATATCAAGGGAGATTAGGATCTCACCAATAAAAGGTCATTGACCACTCTTAGGGAGGCATCCTCATTGCTGTGGGTGAGGTCTAAAACCAGACTGGTACAGATCCAAGAAAGAATGAAAATTGATATAAAAGTAACTGTGCGTTTAAAACTTTCTTGATAACATTTCTAACAAAAGGAAGTGTCAGGGATGATGCAGAAGTGAAACAAATGAGAGGAATCTAGAGAAGACATTTCTGTAACAGGGGGGAACAAAGCCTTGTTTGAAACTAGACTGAAATATTTTATGCTAAAAGAAGCTCAATTAACTTGTCAGATTAGTGGATCTAGAGAATCTATTCATGCTTTTTGGTTCTGTGCCCATGCCACAAAACAATAAACGTTTACTGCATCAGTGTCTACAGTCCCATAATTGCGAAACGTGTCCAATCAAAGGTCTGTCCGTTCCACAGCTGAGCTACTGGTGTGCACTGTGGATGAATTTAGGGGCGGGAATGCTTGATATTGGTATTCTTTTCATAAAGAAGTAGTATAATCTCCTAAAGCATAAGGACAGGAAAAGCTTTATGAGTGGTCTTATGGGCTGGGCTTTGGGGTTTGTCTACCACATACAAAAGTGCAGCTAGTTAGTCTAAAGCTTCAGAAGTCTCCTCAGGGGAGCATCTGCCCTTCTTGTGTGAGATTTCTAATCGGTGTCCTCCATAATGGTTGTCTACTTTAAGTTTGTTCTTGATCAGACATGACCTCTCTGTGTCCACTCCATCCAGTATCCCTTCTTTTTAATTTCTCCAGATATTTTGGGTTTCTAATACCATGACACTAAAGGACCCCATTCCTAAGTCAAAGTATGATTAAAGTTTATGAAATTAGTATTGTTTCACTCTTTGATGTCAGCCAAAAGTGCTCTTCAAAACACCCGCAGTGTGCCCAGTAATGACTCTTGCAATTTGTATGGAGTTGCATGTATTGGTAGCATATCTAAATATGATTGTAGTCTCTTATAAGATCCATTGTTCCTACTACTATTGGAACTATCTGGGTATCTTTCTTCCACACTGCTCCCATTTCTGCTTGCAAATCCTGATATTTTATGACTTTGTGTCTTTCTGTATGCAGGACACTGTAGTCACTGGGTGTAGTGATTTCAATGATCAGTGCTACTTTTGTCTTCTTTTCTTGGACTCCACTATATCTGGTTTTCTAGCATCTATCTTTTGAACTGTTGCTAATGGATAATCCCTTCTTTGCAGGTCCCATTGTTTACAGTTAGATCATGGTCCAGACGTCTGAGGAGACAGGGGGTGTTTATTACAGTTGTTCTAGTCTGAAAATGGAGAAAATTATTTAAAAAATCAGTAAAATGCATCAGTTTGTGTAAAATTTAGAAGGTATTTATAAAATCTAAGTACATGTCAACTTGAAGGAAAAAGCTCTTGCTAAGAAGAACCTTGCAGCTGATCAGCCAAAAGCAGGTCAAATTCCAGTTTAGTACTGGAGATTACTTCTGGTAATTTAGAAGGAAAAATAAATCAAATGTACTCAGAAGTGTGTAAAATAAGCAGTATGATAGAGATATATATAAAATCAAATAACAAAAGGTTGAAAAAATAGAAAAAAACTTTAAGAAGGGAACGTCCTCTCTGTATCACGGACAGGTCTCATTCTCCTCTCTCTCAAATATCCCTGATATCCAAGCTATTATGGAAAATTGTAATTAAACTAAGAAGGTTAAGACTTTGCAGACCAACTATCTCCTCAGCAGGGAAAGCTAACAGGTATATAACCTGGTTGAGAACAAAATCCAAACCCTAGATTCTGTGCAGTAACTTCTACATATCATGTTTAAATTGATCTAAAGATGGGCAGGACCAGAAAATTTGCATCCAGTCCCCAGTGCTTCCCTAGATGAATCCCCAGCTAATTAAGGAGGTCCCTGGAAACTATCTCAGTAACATAAGAAAGAATTTAGATATTGCCATCCATAAAATGTAAAGCATCTAGGTTTGGTACCTTATTCCCAAATGGAATTTAATATGTGGATCCCTAGATTCCTTTCCCATAGATGCTGATATTTCCCAACTAATTATTTCAAACTTTTCTGCAGCAACTTGTATGTTCTTGGCTATTCACTTACCCTTAAAAGAATCCTTTTTCCCTTTTCCTAGCTTCCAAAACTAATTTCACTAAATTAGAGAAAGCATTTTTTGGAACAGTCTGCCACTAACAGCATCCATTCGCAAAATAAATGCATCCTGCCACTGTATTACCCTCTAAGCCCTCTGTAAAGACTGCAGTGGAATCCTTTCAGACTCTCTGAAAATCTGGCTCCAAAAAATGGACGTGCCACTCCCTATCAATACCCTTCTCAACTGCTGAATAAAATAACCCATTTCAGGAACACAGAGACTGAGTTAGTTGCTTGTCAAGGAAGAGGGAATTTCTGGAGAGTCATTTGCCTCTCTCAGGTGTCTTCAGAGGGATAATTGTTTGCCTGTCAGTTGGGTATAGAGAGAGAAGAGGTCAGCTAAATCTCACTAGGTAAGTTAGTGGCGGTAGGAGACCTCATTAACAGGAACAAAGAAAATACAGGTGTGGGCCTGGAAAAGTAGGTTATATAGCCAGTGATAGCTTCAGTTACTGAAAGAAAAATGAGAGCAGGCCTGGAGAATTGGGGTTTCTCTTCAGTAAACCATCTGTTTGTTGAAATCTGAAAACTTCTGGCATTTTCTTTTTTAAAAGAATTAAATGAAATATTATAACAGTGGAGATGCATGCTGTTTGAGTTAATTTCCCAGAGGAGCTAACAGAAACACTGTAACTGTTATATTTGCGTGTGTGTTTGTGTATGCAACTTCGATTTCATGGGGAGATTAAATTGAAATTATGCTGATTTTTGGAAATAACACCTGTTGTAAGCTTTAGTCTTTCATGTGTTTGTCACATGGGTTACTGAGGTGTTTGCTTAATATTTCAGGACCAGCTGCTTTTGGAAACAGAATCCCTAAGAGCAGAAAATGAGCAAATTCGAATACAAGCAACATCAACTTTTCATCACAGGTATGATTGTGCCCACCCAAGATGTGAAGCAAAACAACAATTCAGGTTGTAGCCTGTTGTAGGTCCCCAACCATGTCCCAAGACTCACACTCCACGTTCCTAAGCACCTTGGAGAATATTAGCGTCCAACTTAACACTCTCGTACCAGGCAACTTCAACTACCCCTCCATTAATTGGGAAAACTACTCATGTACCAATACACTTGTCCAACATTTCCTGGAATTTATTAATTCCAATGCCCTGGACCAGCTCATTCTTACCCACACTAGAGGTAGCAACTTCCTTGACCTGGTCATTGCTAACATGAGCAACTATTTCTCTATACCAATAGTCAACTCCTCCCTGGTTAGATCCAACCACAAACTAATCACCTTGGAAATCCACATCCCCCCGCAAAGGTATCTTTGCAGTTCTCTTCATATGCCTCTATGGCACTGCCAGCCCAGCTATCTGGAATTTTGTAAATAATCTTATATCATTTGTAAATATCAATATGATTCATATGCTTGTCTTACAAATGTAAGAGAACTATATGTTGTGTGTATATTAAATTACTGGTGTGGAAGTGTGTTGAACAGGGTTTGCACAGAAATGAGCTTCAAGGATGTGTCCACATTGTACCCTACCTGAAAAGAACAGAAATTTATATAAACTATATATACCTGTGCAAGTGTATGTTTTAATAGAAGCTGGAACATACAGAGTTAACTTGCAAAACGTCAAGAAAATAAGTTGAAATTAAAGTGTTTTACGATTGTGTTATCTCTCAGTTTTAATGCAACAAGCCGACAAAATGTCTAGAGCTAGAAGTTTTTGAATTTTCTTGAAACAGAAATATTTACTAGGTTTCAAATGTAAAAGCACTTTATTGTTTTACGACTTCCAAGTTCTGCAAACCTCTGAGAGATATGTACTTCTCACACAGAGATGTTAAAATTTTATTAGTATCTGTTTAGCCTGGGAATTGAAGTCAGGTGACAGAGTGATGCCATCCAAGCCAGACCAGCAGTAATGTTTATTATTAATTTAAGAACTCTCTCAGAGAGAGACTGAGCATTTTGTATTTTGTCTTTAACCTGGAAACATCCATCATCGCCATCATCTGCACTTGCCTCGCTAATAGTAAGGAACCAGAGTACAGTAATTTCTTGTAGATATAGATAGGAATGTAGTAAAGATTAGATGTCCTTCAAGAATGCAACTGCAGTCCTGACATATGGGTTGTCCTGCCTCAGGCAGCC
The DNA here is from genome assembly GCF_019279795.1 of Protopterus annectens. Taxonomy (NCBI): domain Eukaryota; kingdom Metazoa; phylum Chordata; order Ceratodontiformes; family Protopteridae; genus Protopterus; species Protopterus annectens. The sequence continues at coordinate 1,671,089 of NC_056743.1, read as the reverse complement.
CTTCGGTCGACCGGATTCCAAAGTCCGGGAACGGCGTCGGCCGATGTCGCCTACTCCCCGACGTCAGAGCGGCTGGGGTATAAAGGCATCCGCCGACGCCATCTTCTTCAGTCTTTCTTGCCGCGCGGTGCCCGAAGCAGAAGCAGTTTGCAAGTGCCGGTCGGTCAGCTCCTGTGTTTTCAGTTACCGAAGTCATCAGAAAGCTAAGTACCCCGTTGGGGAACATTTTTCTTGCCTCAGCCGATGTCAGAAAAAATTGAAAAGGTTAACAATTGTTTGTCTTGTGGTAAACAAATACCTCATAAGGACTTCCACTCTTACTGCATTCCCTGCCTGGGCCCAAACCACGACATCTCGGCCTGTGCTGCCTGTGCTTGCTTTAATAAGCGCACACTCAGGCGCCGGTCAGAATTTTCCAAAGACTTTTTTGGTGAAAATTACGCTTATATCATGCCGTCGGAACAACCGGCAGCACATATTTCCAAAAAACATAAGGACCGGGACCGACATCCTCGGCCCGCGTCATCCACCGATACCACGCCTGAGGCGGTAATTCAACCGCTCCAGGCCGACGACACCGCTTTACCGCGTACTTCGGTCCCGGAGGTTACTCCCGAAACCGAAGCTCTAGAATTACCTGACACCATACCAGTGGATAAAGTTACTCCTGCACGTGGGGCAGCTAGGCCTCCGGTCTCCATGTCCATCAAGGCCTACACACGTGCTAAGGCTGCCAGCCAGGCTAAGGCCCATCCTCCTAAAACTAGTTCCCAGACCCTTTCTTCTGATAAACAGATCATGACCCTAGCTGCAGATCTAATCTCTCTAATCAGAGGTTCTCTGTCGCACCCAGACAGAGGTTCACAGCCTCCTGCAGATAAAAGGCCTAGGACAGAACAGCCAGATACCCTCTCTTCAGATGAAGCCTCTAGGGATTCTGAGCACTCAGATACCCAGGAAGAATCCTTCCAGGCCTACGAGGACTCTGATGCTGAGGAATCCTCCAGAGGATATTTCTTTCGGAGAAGTTCTCCACTCCATGAGAGAACATTTTCAGTGGCAGGGCCAGGAATTTTCTGACTCCAGGAAAAGGCTACGTACCTTCCTTAAGTTACCCCAGCACAGGCCTTTAGCTATCCCTCCAATTTTGGATGTCCTGGATGATGTGTACTCAGACTCCAGTGCTTCCCCTGATTCTCTCCCTCCTGCTCCTGTCAAGCCAGACAGATATTACAGGGTCCCTGACACTCACAAGCATCTCTTTAAGGCCCACTCTGTGGATCTAGAAACTATTTCTCAGGGGCCCAAAGGAGTGGCTACTTCCTCGGCCAAAAACCCTTTGCCCGCAGACAGGGAATCAAGGTCCCTGGAGAGATGCGGCAAAAAAGTTTATACCTCTTCCACCCTTGCCATGACGTCACTTAACTGTCTTTTTCATATGTTTCAGTACCAGGATTACTTAATGGATTATTTGCAGAAAACGCTAGCCTCTCCTGAGCCTATAGATAGAAAGGCATTGCAGGATTTGGTTCATAACACTCAGCAGGTTAGCAATCATTTTCTTCAGTGTGGTTATGATGCATTGGAAGCTTCATGTAGGTCAGCTATGACAGGGGCCGTTATACGTAGACATGCTTGGCTGAAAGAACAGCCACTGCCAGACCATGTTAAAGTAAAGCTCCTAGATGCGCCTCTGGAAAAACAGAAGCTTTTTGGTGCTAATGCACAGAATGTGTTGAAGTCTATTGAGGAAAAGGCTAAATCAGTACAGACAGTCAAGGATTTCCTCCAGGTTCAGCCCCCCAGATTCAGCAGGAATTGGCCTTCAAAGAATTGGTCCTTTCCAGACACTGACAAGTTCCAAAGGGGAAAAAACAGGCGTGCTCGAGGTAGAGGGCAATACCGAGGCTCCTACAGGGGCCGCCAATGGCAACCACCAAATCAGAGAAGTGGCGCAGGGAGTTCACCTGCACCACAGGGACAATCACAATGACTTGACCTTCACACCGCCGACCAAGGCTCAAAGAGAAGCACCTCTAGGCGGAAAATTATCCTTATTCTCAAAGAACTGGCACATTTTAACCAAGGACAAATGGATTCTGGACATAGTAGACCAAGGTTACAGGTTCCACTTCCATACCTTACCAACGAGACAAGGCATGCCAAACCTGCCACAAAATCAAAGGGCAGAGGCACTCATACAAGTTTCAAAGCTGTTACAAATAAAAGCAATAGAAAAGGTTCCTCCTCAGGAACAAGGCCAGGGATTCTATTCAAGACTGTTCCTTGTTCCAAGAAAAGAAAAGCAATGTGGACCTATACTGGATTTGTCCACTCTAAACACTTTTCTCATTGTGCCAAAATTCAAAATGCTGACTTTACAGCAACTCCTTCCCATGCTGGGCAAGGGGTCTTGGCTGGTTACTCTGGACCTCAAGGAGGCATACCTGCATGTCCCAATCAGACACAGTTGCAGAAGATACCACAGATTTCTTGCAGGATCAGAGCATTATCAATTCTCAGCATTGCCATTTGGCTTATCTACTGCACCCAGAGTATTCATGAAATGCCTGGCATCAGTAGTTGCACATTGCAGGCTCCAGGGGATTCAAATATACCCTTACCTGGACGACTGCCTTATACAAGCAGACAGCAAACAAACCTTGATAAGACACTTGGATTATGTCATTCAATTACTATAGGCTTTGGGATACACAGTCAACATTCAAAAATCAAGACTACTGCCATCCCAACAGATTATTTTTCTAGGAGCCAAATTGGACACACAATCACAAATGGCTTTCCTCACAGAGGAGAAACAAGAACATTTACCAGATTACTTCAAAAGCCTAGCAAAGCTCACCCAGCTGACCGCAAGGAAAATCCTGCAGGCCCTGGGGTTCATGGCATCTTGCATTCTTCTGGTACCTCTGGCAAGACTACACATGAGAAAGCTACAATGGTACCTAAAAAACTTATGGTCTCAACACAGCCAAAATCTAGAAGACGTAATACCACTCATTCCATGCCTGCAAAGGGAATTTTTGTGGTGGGCTCAAGCAAGTCATTTAAACAAGGGCATGTCTTTCAACAAACCTCTAGCAAGTCAAACCATTACAACAGACACCTCAGATCATGGATGGGGGGTGCACATGGAGGGCAGATGCATTCAAGGTCAATGGACTCCCAGGGAAATGCATCTGCACATAAATCAGAAAGAGATGTTGGCAGTCATACATGCAATCGAGGCCTTCGGGAAATCCCTTCAGCAATGTCATCTGCTAATAAGGACAGACAACACCACTGTCATGTGGTATATAAACAAGCAGGGAGGCACTCACTCTTACCCCCTCTGCAGACTAACAATGATTCTTTGGGAAAAGTCCCTGAAACTGAACATCCACTTGCAATCCCAGTTTGTTCCAGGCAAGGACAATGTTCTGGCGGACAGGCTGAGCAGAAATTTCTTGGATCCGCACAAATGGATGCTGCATCCACACATTTTCTCACAAATAACAAGTGCATGGGGAAGACCGGACATAGATCTCTTTGCTTCTCACCTCAGTCATCACCTGGAGAAGTTCTGTTCAAGGACGCACCATCCTCTAGCCTGGAGAACGGATGCCCTCTCCTTCAGCTGGAATTCCCTAACAATTTATGCATTCCCTCCTCTACCATTACTGACCAAGGTGTTACTGAAGATCAAAGCAGAACAACCAAAAGGAATTTTGATAGCTCCAGACTGGCCAAGGCAGCAGTGGTATCCATTGCTACTGAGCATAACTCACACCAAACCGTGGCCCTTGCCTCAATGGCCTCTGCTTCTAACACAGCACAATTACAGGACTGTCCATCAAAACCTGCAAACATTGCAGCTGACAGCTTGGAGGGTTCCATGACTTTGACCCATATCTCTCTTTCCAAAAAAGTACAAGAAATCTTGCTGGAAGCACGCAGACCTTCCACCAGAAAAACCTATTCAGCCAAGTGGAAGAGCTTCATCATCTGGAATGCCAACAAGGGTCAGGATGCATCAGTAATGAGCATACCTCAGATATTAGAATACTTGGCAGAAATGTTTCATAATGGCCTCTCATATTCTTCCATTAAAATTCACGCCTCAGCAATCTCAGCAAAATACAACTGTGACCCACCTGTGTTTTCACATCCCTTGCTAAGACAGTTTCTAAGAGTGATAAAGAATATCAAACCTCCCAGAAAACCACCAGTACCTGCATGGGACCTCAATTTCGTCTTGGAAAAATTAACTCTTCCTCCTTTTGAACCAGCAGCATCTTCAGAAATGCAATTTCTCTCCTGGAAAACGGTTTTCCTGTTGGCAGTTACCTCAGCAAGAAGAGTCTCGGAGATACAGGCCCTGATGGCAGTACCTCCCTTTCTCATTTTTCATCAGGACAGAGTTTCTCTAAGAACCAATCCTTCATTCATGCCAAAAGTGATATCCAGGGTGTCTCTAAGTCAAGCAATTCACCTGCCTACCTTCTTTCCCAACCCTCAAAATAAGGGGGAAAAGCTGCTGCACACTTTGGACATACACAGACAATTACGCTACTACTTGGACAGAACAAAGACCACCAGAAAGTCTGACCAACTATTTGTAGCTTATGCTGCTGGAGTGCAAGGAAAGGCAATCTCCAGACAAACAATTTCAAAATGGATTGGACACTGCATCAGATTCTGTTACTCTTTCCATGGAAAAGGTGTGCCAGCCAATATTAGGCCACACTCCACCAGAGCTATAGCCACATCCACAGCCTTTCTAAGAGGAGTGGCTACAAAGGACATTCTAGAGGCTGCTACATTGAGCTCCGTGCATACATTTACCAAACACTACAACCTGCCTTTATACTCCAGATCCAGAGCAGGCTTTCCTTCGGCAGTCCTGCAGGGCATTTTAGCTACACCATCCATTTCTTAGATCCTACCACCCCCAGCTTGGCTATGGTATTCAACCCATATGTCAGGACTGCAGTTGCATTCTTGAAGGACATAGTACAGTTTTGTACCTACCATAAATGTAGATGTCCGATAGATATGCAACTGCAGTCAGGTTTTCCCTCCCTCCCTCCTACACCTCTGCAATTTTCCTTTTGGGTCCATTCCCCCTTTCCTCTATTAGCCGGGGATATCTGTTATGGTGTATCTGTTTATTATTGTTGTGCATGTCTGGAATTTTTTATCCATTCACCAAATTTAGCCTTCTTTGGAGGGCACCTGGCATCTGGGGCAAGAAACACTGAAGAAGATGGCATCGGCGGATGCCTTTATACCCCAGCCGCTCTGACGTCGGGGAGTAGGCGACATCGGCCGACGCCGGACCCGGACTTTGGAATCCGGCCGACCGAAGGGCTGCCTGAAGCAGGACAACCCATATGTCAGGACTGCAATTGCATATCTATCGGACATCTGCATTTATGGTAGGTACAAAACTGTACTTTTAGATGTTTTCTGTATTTATTTCAGACTGTCCTGCAATGTTTTAAAATATTTCCTGTGATTTTGAACTCTGAAGTAATTGTGTTTGTTTTCAGAGTATTGTCTTGTTCTTCTATTATTTATTATTAACTATATTTAAACCTATCTTTGTGGGTGATATTTCTGAAACATATTTAAGCTCTTAGAGTACTTGCATATGTATTTGGAAACACTGTACAGCCCAGTCCTAAACAAACTTGCAATTGTTGGTCAAAACTACTATTTGGGTTACTAGTAACATTACACAGTAGGATTGGACACCCTTTGGTAAGGGCTTTATACTAGCTGCTAAGTAAGGGTGGCTGGTGGCAGCTGGTGCTACCTTATAGTCTGGGCAGAAGAGGGCATAGCTAGTAAACCTGTGCCAGCCTTTCCCAAGTGTGTGTGTATCAGTCAAATCTCAAAGTGTGTATGTCAGCTGCTTGGGCAGGGACATGAAGTACTGGTTGGACAGAGAGGGTGCTGGAGGTCTTAGCTTGGCCACTCAGCTGAGATCTTAACCTTGGCCACTAGGCTGAGATCTTAACCATATAGCTGTACCAGTGGGGGGTCTTATTGGTGATCTCCAGAAAGAGGGAGAAACCAGCTCCAGACTCTGTGTGCCCTTAAGGGAAATTGTATTTTACTGTGTGTGTATTTGTAACCCTCCCAGTGTGTACGTCACTCACTGTTGCCAGTGGTGAGGATTGAGGTTCCTTGATTACTGGGCCAGTGCAGGGGGCATCACAGCCTCTTAAAGACCTGAACAGCTGTTGTGGCTTTGGGTGTCAAATCCTATATAAAGATTATTAGGTTGAGTACCATTTCTCAGGAGAGTCTTGCTTGATAGTTTCGCTGAAACTGCTGTTTTTGTAAGAAAAAGCTAAAGAATCAGTGAAGCTCGACTTAGAGCATCACTTACACAGAAGGCAGGAGACACTTGTCACAGCTGTCACATTAGTCTTGCGTTTCTTCTTGGCTCCTTCCCCTAAGACGGTCTTTAAGAAGGAACACCAATCTAAGAAGGATGAGGGAGAGAAGACTCAAAGGAGATGCCAGGAGGAAATGATTACCCTAACATCACCGGATAGACCCAGGGTGCCACAACCAGCAAACTGGTTTTCCATTCTGTTTTTTGTATAGTTTGATACTACGAAAACACGAAAAACTAGGTACCAAGATGGAAAAACAAAGCATTTAATAAAAATAAAAACTTTACATACTAGAAAGCAATAAAAAAATAAATAAAATGATCAGTGTCTTCATCTTAAACAAAGTTAAAACTTTTCAACTACCTGTTCAATATCACATGATTATCCGCAACCAATATTCACCTGCCACACCACACCCCCAAAAAAGTACATGAACAGATTATATAAAATTAAATCAAAAAGGCAAAAAAATGAAACTTTTCACACTGTCAAATATAAATAGCTCATGTTCATGATACAAAAGACTTCCAGATAGGTACCATCACCTCATCAGTGCTTTTAACCTTAAGAATGATGCAGTGCTGGCTTGCTTGTAAATACTGGGCCAACTGAATGCATTCCAATAAATCTGCCAATATATTTCCTACCTTCCAATTTGATCTTCCATGGACCTCCCCTCAGATCCCTACAAGTCTACTCCAAGACCGCAAATTTAATGATATGGTCAGGATAATCATTAATGTGTTTGTAGAGTGCATTAGTCACTTCACCTTTTCTAATGTCTTGGAAATGCTCATAAATCCATTCACGGATTTTCCTTTTGTTTTTTCCAATATAAAAACCATTGCACTGTTGACTTAGAGCGATGTAAACCAAAGACTTGCTCTCACAATCAGCCCTCACCAACATTTTAAAGGACTTGCACCTGATGGTGAAACTGTGACCTGTGTAAATGAATTTACAAGAAGAGCAAGAATGTTAGTGAGGGCTGATTGTGAGAGTAAGTTTTTGGTTTATGTCTCACTATGTCAACAGTGTGATGATGTCCTTCATGGATGCATCTGCAGTCATAACAAGTGGGTTGTCCTGTCGTCAGGCAGCCCTGCAGTCGGCCGGATTCCAAAGTCCGGGTCCGGCTTCGGCTGATGTCGCACTCCACCCGACGTCATCTCTGTTGGTCTTCGGGTATAAAAGCATCAGCCGACGCCATTTTCCTCAGTCTTTCTTGCCGCACGGCGCCCGAAGCAGAAGCTGTTCGCAAGTGCCGGTCGGTCGGATCCAGAGATTACTTCTACCGAATACTACTTCGAAGACTTCTAAAGCTAAGTACCCCGTTGGGGAATCTTTCTTGCCTCAGCCGATGTCAGAAAAAGTTAACAATTGTTTAACCTGTGGGAAACAAATACCTCATAAAGATTTCCACTCTTACTGTCTGCCTTGTTTAGGCCCAGCCCACGACGTAGCAGCCTGTTCGGCCTGTGCCTCTTTCAACCGACGAACGCTTAGGCGTCGGTCGGAGTTTGCAGAACAGTTTTTCGGTACTGATTTTGCGTACATTATGCCGTCGGATCCTCCGACTACCCAATCTACCAAAAAACGCAAAGATAAAGACCGACACTCGCGGTCGCGGTTTCGGCCGAAACCACGGTAAAGCAAACATGAGTGTCTCGGTTTCGGCGAAACCGAGAAAACTGATCAAAGTACAGCTGAACCTATTCTTACAACTGAGGCCCCTGCTACAACTCTTGAATCGACCTCAGAAATTGTACCCACTACGGTGGTTGACTTATCAGACACCATCCCCTTGGATGTTTCTACCCCAGCACGTGGTGCTGCTAGGCCTCCAGCAGCCATGTCCATTAAGGCCTTCGCCAGGGCTAAAGCAGCCAAGACTACTAAATCAGTGCCTGTTAAACCCCCACATCCAGGCCCTCTTCTAGTTCTCAAATGCTTTCTTTGGCAGAAGATTTAATTTCTTTAATTAGAGGATCTCAATCTCACCCAGACAGGGCCTCTCAGCCCCCAGAGAAGAGACCTAGGGCAGAGCCCCCTGAGCCAGTGTCTTCTGATAATTCTGCTGATGAATCAGACATAACTGACCAGCCAGAGGCTCCCTTCTCCAATTTTGAAGATTCTGATGCTGAAGAATCCATTCCAGCTGCTTCCCCACCAGAAGAATTCTCCTTTGGGGAAACCTTGCATGCCATGCGAGAACAGTTCCAATGGCAGCAACAGGATTTTTCAGACTCCAGAAAAAGACTTAGGACCTTTCTGCACCTCCCACAGCACAGACCCTTGGCTATACCTCCTGTTCTCTCTGTGGTGGATGATGCTTTCAATGATGTTTGCTCCGCTCCAGACTCTTTACCCCCAGCCCCTGCCAAACCAGACAGATTTTACAGGGTGCCAGATACTCATCACCACCTTTACAAGGCCCCTCTTGCAGACCCAGAAACTATATCCCAGGGTCCCAAGGCAGTAGCCGCGACCACAGCTAAAAACCCTATTCCTTCTGAAAGGGAAGCAAGGTCATTAGACAGATGGGGTAAAAAGGTCTACACTTCAGCTACTCTCTCAGCTAGAGCTTTAAACTGTCAGTTTCACATGATACAATACCAAGAGTTTATGCTTGATCAGTTAACTAAAAAACTAACCACTGATGAATCTCTTGATAAGAAATATGTATTAGAGATGGTAAATAACATACAACAAGTTAGCAACCATTCCTTAAAATGTGGCTATGATGCACTGGAGGCTTCATTTAGATCAGCCATGACAGGCACAGTGATAAGGCATGCATGGCTAAAGGAACAAGCTTTACCGGATCATGTTAAAGCTAAGTTGCTAGATGCTCCTATGGACAAGACAAGTTTGTTTGGTACACCTGCCCAGCAGGTTATGAAGAAAATGGAAGAAAAGGCAAAATCTGTCCAAACTGTCAAAGATTTCTTGCAGGTTCAACCCCCAAGGTTTAGCAGGAACTGGCCTGCCAAAAATTGGTCCTTTCCTGACTCCACAAAATTTCAAAGGGGCAGGAATAGATGTTCCAGAGGCAGAAACCAATCCAGAGGAGGGGCCTACAGAGGACGACAGTGGCAAGGTAACAACAGAGGCACAGACACAGCCACTGCCACTACATCAGCACAACCACAGTGACTTAATCCTAACTCCGCCTACCAGGGAACAAATAGCAGCTCCTCTAGGCGGAAAGTTAACCTTATTTTCAAAGAACTGGCACTACATAACAAAAGACAAGTGGATTTTACAAACCATAGATCAAGGTTACGGTTTCACTTCCACACTCTACCAGTCAAAAGAGGAATGCCAAATCTACCTCCAAATCAAAAACAGAGGCTCTACCAGATAATGGAGTTAGCAAACATGAGAGCTGTGGAAAGAGTGCCAACAGCAGAACAAGGAAAGGGTTCTATTCCAGACTATTCCTAGTTCCAAGAAAGGAAAAAGTTGGAGACCAATTCTCGACCTGTCCACCTTAAATACATACATCATTGTCCCAAAATTCAAAATGCTGACCCTACAGCAACTTCTTCCCATGCTGGGCAAGGAGTCTTGGCTGGTAACTCTAGATCTCAAGGAGGCATACCTGCACGTCCCCATTCGACCAATCTGCAGAAGATACCTCAGATTTCTTGCAGGATCAGAGCACTATCAATTCTCAGCATTGCCCTTTGGCTTATCTACTGCGCCCAGAGTATTTACAAAATGCCTGGCATCAGTAATCGCCCATTGCAGACTACAGGAATTCAAATTTACCCATACCTGGACGACTGCCTACTACAAGGGGACAACAAAAGCAAGCTGACAACAGATTTACAAAGGGTCATTTACTTGCTACAAGGACTGGGATACACAGTCAATTTACAAAAGTCAAGGCTGATACCATCCCAAACAAGGACATTCTTGGGCAGGGAATTGGACACAGTACAACAAATGGCATTCCTGAGTACAGAAAAACAAAAGAACTTCCTCTTTACTTCTTGGCACTAACAAAACTGAACAAGTTAACAGCAAGAAAAGTTCTGCAGGCCTTGGGCTTCATGGCATCATGCATAATCTTGGTCCCATTTGCCAGACTACATATGAGGAAACTACAGTGGTACCTAAAGAATTTATGGTCCCAACACAGACACAGTCTAGAAACAGAAATCCCACTAATTCCATGCTTAAAACAGGAGTTCCTATGGTGGGCTCAGGCATGCCAGTCAAACCCAGGCCTACCCTTTCGCAGATGTCAACCAAGCCAGACCATCACAACAGACGCTTCAGACCTAGGATGGGGGCCCACATGCTGGACAAATGCGTGCAAGGATTGTGGACACAGGATCAACTTCACCTACACATCAATCTAAAAGAAATGCTGGCAGTAAAACTGGCAATCCAAAAGTTCAAACCATTCCTCAAAGAGGGCCAGTTGATGATAAGGACAGACAACACCACAGTCATGTGGTACATCAACAAACAGGGAGGCACTCATTCATACCCCTATGCAGAATGACCTTGGAGCTGTGGACCCTGGCACTCAGCTACAACATTCAGTTACAGGCAATATTTGTACCAGGGAAAGACAATACTCTAGCAGACATATTAAGCAGAACCACTGGATGCCCACGAATGGAAGCTGCACCCGGACATCTTCAAGACTATCTCAAAGAAATGGGGAATGCCACAGATAGACCTATTCACATCACCTCTCAATCACCAGCTCAAAAAATTCTGCACAAGGACATTCCACCCACTAGCATGGAAAGTGGACTCACTCTCCTTCAACTGGAAAGGCCTAACAGCATATGCATTCCCACCTCTTCCTTTGATACACAAGGTACTTCTAAAAATCAAGGAAGAACGTCCAAGGATAATCCTGATAGCTCCAAACTGGCCAAGACAACACTGGTACCCACTACTGAAGAGCATGTCTCGGAACAATATGTGGCCAATAGCCCTGATGCGTTTGATGTTAACTCAGAACAAGTACAGCATCATACATCCAAACCTAAAAACGCTGCAACTGACTGCATGGAACATCACATAGCAGCAGCTAATCCAGAACTTTCCCAAAGAGTTAAAGACATTATTCTTGAAGCACGCAGACCTTCAACAAGAAGGAACTATGCTGGAAAATGGAAAAGGTTTGTCATTTGGAGTACGGAAAGAGGAAAAGATGTGTCAAACATAGATATGCCTAACATTCTGGAGTATCTGGCGAACTTCTTCATTCAGGCCTGTCCTACTCCTCCATCAAGATACATGCATCAGCTATTTCAGCAGAATACAGCTTTGATCCACCTGTTTTTCGCACCCTTTGCTCAGGCAGTTCCTCAGAGGAATCAAGAATGTAAAACCTCCAAGGAAACCACCATTACCAGCTTGGGATTTAAACTTTGTGCTAGAAAAGTTGACACTATCACCCTTTGAACCAGCAGCAACAGCAGACCTACAACACCTGTCATGGAAAACTGCTTTCCTACTGGCAATTACTTCAGCAAGGAGGGTTTCAGAACTACAGGCCTTAATGGCAGTGCAACCCTTCCTAATCTTCCACCAAGATAGAGTGTCCATGAGGACTAATCCTACATTTATGCCCAAGGTGGTATCCAGAGTATCTTTAAACCAGGCAATCCACCTACCTACCTTCTTTCCCAACCCACAAAACAGAGGGGAAAGAATACTGCATACCTTGGATGTACATAGACAGCTACGCTACTACTTGGACAGAACAAAAAATAGCAGAAAAACTGACCAACTTTTTGTAGCCTATGCAACAGGAAGGGAAGGAAAAGCTATTTCCAAACAGACAATCTCCAAATGGATAGGAAATTGCATACGATACTGTTACTCCTTCCATGGAAAACCAATTCCACAGAACATAAGACCTCATTCTACAAGGGCAATAGCCACTACCACAGCCTTCTTACGAGGAGTGGCAACCAAAGACATTATTGAGGCGGCTACTTGGACCTCCGTGCATACATTTGCCAAGCATTATAATTTGCCTCTATATTCCAGATCCCGAGCAGGATTTGCCACTGCTGTACTGCAAGGGATCCTAAACACACCATAATCTACTTTTATCCTCCTCCCTAGTTGGCTATGGTATTCTACCCACTTGTTATGACTGCAGATGCATCCATGAAGGACATAGTACAGTTTTGTACCTACCATAAATGTAGATGTCCGAACTGGATAGCATCTGCAGTCAGGATTACCTCCCGCCTTCCCTCTGTGGTACTCCTAGGGTGTTTACCCTCCTAATAGCTAGCTGTTGGGGAGTCTTTTATGGTGTATTTGTTTGTATATATGTACATATATGCTTATTTTTGTGTTTACCTCTATCTATTTGGAAACATTGGCATCTATCCAAATTTTAGCCTGCAAGAGGGCTACTGGCATCTGGGGCAAGAAACACTGAGGAAAATGGCGTCGGCTGATGCTTTTATACCCGAAGACCAACAGAGATGACGTCGGGTGGAGTGCGACATCAGCCGAAGCCGGACCCGGACTTTGGAATCCGGCCGACTGCAGGGCTGCCTGACGACAGGACAACCCACTTGTTATGACTGCAGATGCTATCCAGTTTGGACATCTACATTTATGGTAGGTACAAAACTGTACTTTTTTTATATTGGAAAAACTGAAAGGAAAGTCCGTGAATGGATTTATGATAGGCACCCCCTTTGGGAAACCTTCCTGTACTTATCTAACGCAGACACTGCAGAACAATTTAGATGTCATCTGAGAGAGGTTGATTCTTGGTACAGTAGACAGATTCTCTACAAAGACCTCCATACCCAGTATCTGTTCTGTCTTGGCATGGAACATTACTGCAAGTCTTGCCCCATTTGCCAGTTCTTTATGACCAAGACTTTGTGATCCCATTTGTCTTTGCTCAACAATTTCTTAGAGGCCCAATGTATTAAATGTTTGGCCTACTCCAAGATGGTGGATTCTGCTTTCCTGGACATACTTCCATCCCACAGGATACCCAGGATATCGCTTCTTGTTTTAAAAAGCTCAAGAGGCCTGAGCCTGACAGTCTGCCCAGTCTGATTTCAGAGCACCTGCTGAGGTTACAGAACCTGTAGTTTGTCTGACTGTTCCTCTGATGCCCTCTACCATGAACCTCGCTGGAGGCCATTATGGCATCAGAGGGTTATACGACTGAAGAGACCCCTTCTGCAGAGAAGGGGAAACCATCACTCATCATTTTGAGGGACCAGAAGGCATCCTGCATATTTTAGTCAGGGAAGACTAAAATAAAATAAAACCTGGACCACAAGCTAAAGCTATTCTAAGGCTAACCTCCTGCTATTAAGTGAGAACCTGGCAAAATTTCAGACCCATATAAACCCTGAGAACACTTCTGCCTATGCTGAACAAGCATGTTAATAGGTGCATAGAGGCAGCAGTACCCACCAGGAAGAAGTACAGAACTAACCCAAAAAACAAGCCACCCTGGTGGAATCACAGAATCAGTTGCATGTATAATAGGAGGAAGAAAATCATGGCAAAAATGAGGAGGTGCAGCACCCAGCAGGATAAAAGCCCCCTCATTAAACTAAACAAACAACTCGGATGACAAATAAAGTCTACCAAAGCAACATTTGAGGCAAGTTTGGCCTCCCAGGCCAAGGACAACCAGAAAGCATTCTTTAGCGATGTCCACAACCTCAAAGGCAATACACAATTGTGTGCAGAGCTCATTGTAAATTAAACCACCTATACTGAGCCAGAAGATGTACCAAACCTCCTGGCTGATGACTTCCACTCCAAGTTTACTCCTCTTCCCCCTCAACCTTCCCTCAGGAAATATCATCAAATATAATGCCTCCTACTATAACTAGGGAACAGGTCCTTAATGCTCTCTCTAAGACCAAGAACACTGCATCAGTGGGCCCAGATAATATCCCAAGATGCCTTTTAAATAGCATGAAACATGACCTGTCAAGGCCTTTGGAATTGCTTTTTAACTGTAGCCTTCAAACAGGCTTCATGCCTCATGAATGGAGAAAGGCAGCAGTCATTCCCCTGCACAAAGGTGGGCCATCTACAGACCCTGGAAACTAGAGACCCATAAGTCTCACTAGTCTTGTATGTAAAGCCATGGAAAGAATTATCATGGAGATGTTTACTAGAGATATAGTAAACCTCCAGACACTGGACCCAACCCAGTTTGGTTTCGTCAAGAGCAGATCATGCCTACTCAACCTGTGGACTTTTTTGAGAAGGTCACCAAAGCAATAGATGAAGACAGAATCATTCATACTGCCTGCCTTGACCTGACCCAGGTGTTTGACACAGTACCGCACTCAGTCTTTGTTGCCAAACTCGAGAGGTTAGTCACAAACCTGTATGTCACCAGGGAATAGCCAACTGGCTCACAAACAGGACACAGGAAGTTAAAATTGGGGAGTCCACTTCTACAAAGAGGCCAGTCACAAGTAGAGTCCCTCAGGAATCCATCCTTGGACCACACCTTTTTGGCATTTACTTCTCAGAATTCAAAGCAATGTCAGTGGTCTCTGGCTGACTAAATTTGCAGATGATTGCAAATTAGGAGCTGTCATTGAATCTCACACTGACACAAATGTTCTTCAGGAGGGGCTGATACAAACAAACAACTGGTGTCAGAGTCATGGACTAAAACTAAATGCCAAGAAATGCATAATAGTATCCTTTGGGAAGTCCTCCATCCCTGGTAACGATCACACACAGATAGTAATCTAGCCTTTGACCATCACGTGTCTACGGTGGTGTCCATCCCTGGTAACGATCACACGCAGATAGTAATCTAGCCTTTGACCATCACGTGTCTACGGTGGTGTCCATCCCTGGTAACGATCACACGCAGATAGTAATCTAGCCTTTGACCATCACATGTCTACGGTGGTGAGGAAATCATTCTATGTTGCGTAACTTGTAAACAAAGGTATGGCATCTAAGTCCAAGGAATTCATTGTTCCACTGTATTCGGCATTCATCAAACCTATCATTGAGTACAATGCCCCCTTTGGTATGTACCTAACCAGGCATATCCAACAACTGGAATGTCCACTGAGGTTCCTCAGTAAAAGAATACAGGGCGTACGTAATATGTCCTATGCAGTCCGTCTCAAGGCCCTAACCCTGTATTCTGTCTCCTACAGGCTTTTGAGGGGAGATCTGTGCGTGGCATACAGGGCATTGTCAGACCCCACTCTGATGGATGTCCTGCATATCCACAAAACAAACAGTACCAGAATTACCAATTCTAAAAACGTAACCTTGCCTGTGATATAAATATGACCTGCTGGAGAGATAGGTATGTATCCCAGAGACTACCCAGTCTATGGAGCAGGCTCCACATCCATGTGAAGCAGAGATGTCCTTCAAGGATGCATCTGCAGTCCTTACAAATGGGTTGTCCTGTCGTCAGGCAGCCCTTCGGTCGGCCGGATTCCAAAGTCTGGGTCCGGCTTCGGCTGGTGTCGCACTTCACCCGACGTCATTGCGGCAGTTATTCGGGTATAAAGGCATCAGCCGACGCCATTTTCCTCAGTCTTTCTTGCCGCGTGGCGCCCGAAGCAGAAGCTGTTCGCAAGTGCCAGTCGGTCAGATCCAGAGATTACTACTACCGAATACTACTTCGAAGACTTCTATAAAGCTAAGTACCCCTTTGGGGACTCTTTCTTGCCTCAGCCGATGTCAGAGAAAGTTAATAACTGTTTATCTTGTGGGAAACAAATACCTCATAAAGATTTCCACTCCTATTGCATACATTGTTTAGGCCCAGACCACGACGTAGCAGCTTGTCTAGCCTGTGCTTCTTTTAACCGACGGACGCTTAGACGTCGCTCGGACTTTGCTGAACAGATTTTCGGCTCCGATTTTGCCTACATTATGCCGTCGGATCCTCCGACTACGCAAATAACCAAAAAGCGCAAAGAAAAGGACCGACACTCGCGGTCCGCGGTTTCGGCTGAAACCGCGGCTAAGCAATCCACGAGTGTCTCGGTTTTGGCCGAAACCGAGCAAGCGGTTCTTTCTTCAGCCGATAACTTGCCTTCTACCGAGGCCTCTTCTATACTGGTAGAAACGGCTTCTGAAATCCAGCCTTCTGTTGCGATTTCACAGGATTTATCAGACACCATTCCACTAGATATTTCTACCCCTGCACGTGGAGCTGCTAGGCCTCCTCCAGCTATGTCTATTAAGGCCTTTGCCAGGGCTAAAGCAGCCAAAACTTCCAAGCCTGTGCCTGCCAAGCCCCCCTCTCACAGTCCCAGCACCAGCTCCCATATGCTTTCTTTGGCACAGGATCTCATCACTTTAATTTGTGGATCCCAGCCTCATCCAGACAGGGCCTCTCTCCCTCCTCCAGAAAAGAGGCCTAGAGCAGAGCCCCCTGAGCCAGTAGCCACAGATGATTCTTCTGATGATTCAGAACATACAGACCCTCCTGAGGCTTCTTATTCTCCTTACGAAGACTCTGATGCTGAGGAGTCCATCCCTTCAGCCTCTCCTCCTGAGGAATTTTCCTTTGGGGAAACCTTGCATGCTATGAGGGAACAATTTCAGTGGCAGGGCCAAGATTTCTCAGACTCTAAAAAAAGGCTTAGGACCTTTCTACACTTACCACAGCATAGGCCTTTAGCTATTCCTCCAGTTCTATCTGTTGTTGATGATGCATTTAATGATGCTTGCACTACTCCTGATACTTTACCTCCGGCTCCTGCTAAACCAGATAGGTACTACAGGGTCCCGGACACTCATCACCACCTATATAAGGCCCCTTTTGCAGATCCAGAGACTATCTCCCAGGGCCCTAAAGCTGTAGCAGCTACTTCTTCTAAAACCCCTCCCTCTGATAGGGAATCCAGGTCCTTAGAGAGATGGGGTAAAAAAGTTTACACCTCTGCTACTTTGTCAGCTAGAGCTTTGAACTGCCAATTCCATATGATTCAATATCAAGAGTTTATGCTTGACCAGTTGACTAAAAAGCTGTCCTCTGAAGAATCTTTAGATAAAAAGTATGTTCAAGAAATGTTACATAACATACAGCAGGTTAGTAACCATTCTTTAAAATGTGGCTATGATGCACTGGAGGCTTCCTTTAGATCAGCCATGACTGGCACAGTTATCAGGAGGCATGCATGGTTGAAAGAGCAGGCATTACCAGACCATGTCAAATCTAAGCTTTTGGCTGCACCTATGGACAAGGTCAATTTATTTGGTGCCCCCGCACAGCAGGTTCTGAAAAAGATGGAAGAGAAAGCAAAATCTGTGCAAACAGTAAAAGATTTCTTACAAGTTCAACCTCCAAGGTTTAGCAGGAATTGGCCCTCCAAGAATTGGTCCTTTCCGGACTCCTCTAAGGCACAAAGAGGCAGGAATGCTCTAGAGGCAGAAACCAATCCAGGGGTGCCTACAGGGGTCGCCAGTGGCAGGGTAACAACCAACGAGGCACGGATACAGCCACCACCACTACAACAACTCAATCACAGTGACTTAGCGGTGGCACCGCCTACCAGGGAACAACTAGAAGCACCCTTAGGCGGAAAGCTAACATTATTTTCAAGAAACTGGCACTGCATTACAAGAGAAAAATGGATTTTGCAGACTATAGACAAAGGTTACAGGTTCCATTTCCATACACTACCAGGAAAGAGAGGAATGCCAAACCTACCACCTTCTCAAAGGGCAGAAGCTCTAAAACAAATATCTCAATTATTAAGAATGCGTGCTGTGGAAAAGGTACCATTTATGGAGCAAGGGAAGGGATTTTACTCCAGACTCTTCCTGGTACCAAGAAAAGAAAACAAATGGAGGCCTATTCTAGATCTGTCCGCTCTAAACACATTCCTCATTGTTCCAAAATTCAAAATGCTGACCCTACAGCAGCTTCTTCCCATGCTGGGCAAGGAGTCTTGGCTGGTAACTCTAGATCTCAAGGAGGCATACCTGCACGTCCCCATAAGACCAATTTGCAGAAGATACCTCAGATTTCTTGCAGGATCAGAGCATTATCAATTCTCAGCATTGCCCTTTGGCTTATCTACTGCGCCCAGAGTGTTCACGAAATGCCTGGCATCAGTAATCGCTCATTGCAGACTTCAGGGAATTCAAATCTATCCCTACGTGGACGACTGCCTGATACAAGCGGACAACAAAAACAAATTAACAGAAGACTTAAAAAGAGTCATCTACCTGCTACAAGCCCTGGGATACACAGTCAATACAAAAAAGTCAAGGCTGATTCCATCCCAAATAATAACCTTTCTGGGTGCAGAACTGGACACATCAAAACAAATGGCATTTCTAACTGCAGAAAAGAAAGAGCAACTTCCTCTCTATTTCTTGGCATTAACAAAGCAGAGCCATCTAACTGCAAGAAAAGTGCTACAAGCTCTAGGCTTCATGTCATCCTGCATAATTCTTGTCCCTCATGCCAGGCTTCATATGAGAAAGCTACAGTGGTACCTAAAGAATTTGTGGTCTCAGCACAAACACAGCCTGGAAACCAAAATTCCAATGATCCCATGCCTGAAGCAAGAGTTCTTATGGTGGGCTCAGGCCTGTCAATCAAACACAGGGATGCCCTTCTGCAAAAGTCAACCAAGACAAACTATCACGACAGATGCCTCAGACCTCGGTTGGGGGGAACACATGATGGACAAGTGCATTCAAGGCCTATGGACTCAAGACCAACTGCATCTGCACATAAATCTAAAAGAAATGATGGCAGTAAAATTGGCAATCCAGGCATTCAGACCTCTTCTCCACGAAGGCCAGCTGTTGATAAGGACAGACAACACCACAGTTATGTGGTACATCAACAAACAGGGAGGCACACACTCATACCCCCTATGCCGGCTGACACTAGACCTATGGCATGTGGCTCTGAGCTACAACCTTCAGTTACAGGCAATTTACGTACCAGGGAAGGAAAACATTCTAGCAGACATATTAAGCAGAACTACAACAGATGCCCACGAATGGATGCTGCATCCGGACATCTTCAAAGCCATCACAAGAGAATGGGGATTACCACAAATAGACTTGTTTGCATCCCCATACAATCACCAGTTGAAGAAATTCTGCACAAGGACTTACCACCCACTTGCTTGGAAGGTGGACTCCCTATCCTTCAGTTGGAAAAGCCTGACAGCATACGCATTCCCACCTCTTCCTTTGATGCACAAGGTGCTTCTCAAGATCAAAGAGGAACGTCCGAGGATCATTCTGATAGCCCCAGACTGGCCAAGACAACATTGGTACCCACTGCTGAGGAGCATGTCCCGGGAACAAATATGGAAACTGCCCCTGATCCCATTGCTGCTGACACAGAACAACTACAACATTCTGCATCCAAACCTAAAAACTCTGCAGCTAACTGCCTGGAACATTGCATAACAGAAATTAACCAAAATTTATCCCAAAGGGTTAAGGACATAATCCTGGAGGCTCGTAGACCTTCAACAAGAAAGAATTATGCAGCAAAATGGAAAAGATATCTCATCTGGAGTACTGCAAAGGGGCAAGATGTGACACTGGTGAACATAGCCAACATCCTGGAGTACTTGGCGGAGCTCTACCACACAGGCCTGTCCTATTCCTCCATCAAGATACATGCATCAGCTATTTCAGCACAATACAGCTTGGATCCTCCTGTCTTCTCGCATCCTCTGCTCAGACAGTTTCTGAGGGAATTAAAATGTAAAACCTCCCAGGAAACCTCCATTGCCAGCATGGGACTTGAACTTTGTGCTAGAAAAACTGACTCTACCTCCTTTCGAGCCAGCAGCTACAGCAGACTTGCAATACTTATCCTGGAAGACTGCCTTCCTGCTGGCAATAACTTCAGCAAGAAGGGTCTCTGAACTACAAGCATTAATGGCAGTACAACCCTTCCTGATCTTCCATCAAGATAGAGTGTCCATGAGAACAAATCCTACATTTATGCCTAAGGTGGTATCCAGAGTCTCTTTAAATCAAGCTATCCACCTTCCTACATTCTTCCCCAACCCACAGAACGGGGAGAAAAGCTCTTACATACCTTGGATGTACACAGGCAATTACGCTACTACCTGGACAGGACAAAAAACAATAGAAAAACTGACCAGCTTCTGGTAGCTTATGCAACAGGAAAAGAAGGAAAACCAATTTCTAAACAGACAATCTCCAAATGGATAGGAAATTGCATTAGACTTTGTTACTCCTACCATGGAAAGAAAACTCCAGAGAACATCAGGCCTCACTCCACAAGGGCCACAGCCACTACCACAGCTTTCTTACGAGGAGTGGCTACCAAAGACATTATAGAGGCTGCTACTTGGACCTCCATGCATACATTTGCCAAGCATTATAACTTACCTCTATACTCTAGATCCCGTGCTGGCTTTGCCACTGCTGTTTTGCAAGGGATCCTGACTACACCATAATCTATTCTCATTTCCTCCTCCCCTAGTTTAGCTATGGTATTCTACCCATTTGTAAGGACTGCAGATGCATCCTTGAAGGACATAGTACAGTTTTGTACCTACCATAAATGTAGATGTCCGAGAGGAATGCATCTGCAGTCAGGATTACCCACCCTCCTTCCCCTCTGAGGTACTCCTAGGGTACTTACCAATCTTCAGCTAAGCTTGGGGGGGATCTATTATGGTGTATTTGTTTGTGTATATGTACATACATGTTTATTTTGTGTGTTTGCTCTCTACTATTTGGAATCATTGGCATTTATCCAAATTTAGCCTACCAAGAGGGCACCTGGCATCTGGGGCAAGAAACACTGAGGAAAATGGCGTCGGCTGATGCCTTTATACCCGAATAACTGCCGCAATGACGTCGGGTGAAGTGCGACACCAGCCGAAGCCGGACCCAGACTTTGGAATCCGGCCGACCGAAGGGCTGCATGACGACAGGACAACCCATTTGTAAGGACTGTAGATGCATTCCTCTCGGACATCTACATTTATGGTAGGTACAAAACTGTACTTTCCTCCCTAGTCCAGTTCAACTGCAACTTGGACAATTTGCTGGGAAACCAGAAATTCTTCCCTGGTTTGGCACCTTTGTCACTGATGCAAACAGGTAACCTGTAAATGGTTCATCTCCCAGGCCCATGCTTACACTTATCAAGGGTATCAGAACTTATCAGAGGTTTGGGATACACGGCTAGGCTTATAAATGCCCTTGTGGTCATTAGCCTAGTATACACACATGAATCTAAGAGATTTCCAGAATGTTAATTGAGTTATGTAAGAGGTCTGAGCCGACCCACTTGGCTCAAGTAGACGTCACACCAAAGAAGAAGTGACAAAAGGCGCATATTTTGACCCCCTCCATCTTGAGAGGCAAGGAGCATATGGACTTCTCTTAAGGTCTGTTCAAGGCCATTGTAGCCCTGAAAATCACTTTGCCTGATGCCCCACCCCCTCCTACCTATCGGAAAACTGCTGTTGATTCATCTTTTTCTGAAGAGGAGGATGCCTCTGACTGTGACCATTATCTGGCATGCTCCTCTCAAAACTATTCCCCTAAGGCCCTTCAGATGATGAAGACTCCATCTCTCCTGATTCCCTGTGGAAAAGGCTTTTTTGGGAGGTTGTTTTAAGCATGATAAAAAAGTGTAGACAAATTTCAGACGTCCAGAAAAGGTAATACAATTTCTTGGAAGTGGGCACTTAAACCCTTTCATCCATCCTACCAGTTCTGGAAGCCTTTTTGCATGGCTTCCGGTCTACCTCTACAGCTCCAGATTTGCATCCTCCCAAAAGGCCAAACAAGTTCTACAAAGTTCCAGATGAACTTACATTCCTGTAGAAGAACCCTATGACAGACCCTTCTGCACTCTCTCCTTGGACAAACTTAAATTGCTCCCAAATGCCAGTGCCCTCCCTTCAGATAAGAAGAGCAGTGCCATGGATAGGTTTGGAAAGGTCTTTACTTCCCGTAGTCTGGCTTTTAGGGCTTCTAACTACCAGACCCAGATGACCACATATCTGTTGCCATCCTCAGCGCTTTGGAACAAGGTAGTGGTGTATTCACAGGACTCAGAATCCAAACACCAAATTCTGTTCCTGGTTTATCAGGCCACCCAAGTGGACAGACACAGTATAAAATGTAGTTATGATGTTGTGGTGGCCTCTTAAAGACCAGCTGCTGTTGTACTTTCGTGTGCAGGTATGCATGTCTATGCAACCATCCTATGCCAAGGGATTTCAAGCCAAGCTCATGTATGTCTGCGCAACCATCTGTGTCAAGGGATTTCAAAGCCAAGCTCATGCATGTTTGCGCAACTGCCTATCCCAAGGGATTTTAAAGCCAAGCTCATGCATGTCTGTGCAACCATCCTATGCCAGAGGATTTCAAAGCCAAACTCATGCATGTCTGTCCAACCATCCTATGTCATAGAATTTCAGAGCCAAGCTCATTAACTTACCTTTAGACAAGAATTGTTTGTTTGTCTGCAGGCAGCCAACTTGTTTAAAGCCTTACAGGAGCAAGGCAAAACTATGAAAGACTATAGACAGATTCTACTTACCTCTGTACCTTGATACTAGAGGAAGTATCCTGCTAAGCCAACTTCTTTCATTAGAAGGGAATCCAGACCAGTCCAGAAACCAGTGAAGGTGCCCAGGAAGTGATTTCCAGAGAAACCTCAGAGGGACCCTAGGTCTGGAAGGGCTCCCTGCTCAGAGAAGTCATGGTGGACCCCCCTTCGGTCCTGCTCTTCTCCAGAAGACTAACCTAGTCCACTTCGAAATGGGAAATGATGATTACCATGGGCCAGTGGATGCTTTCTATCATAAAAAGGGGTTATGCCACGTCTTGGAAGGAATTCCCTTCCTTGAATGGTATCCCTACCTTCTCGCCTCATTCAGCTTCAGCTTCTTCCACCTATCCATCAAGAACTACAGGCCCAAGGCACAGTAGAATCATAGCTCACCAAATTTGTAGGAAGGGTTTTTTTACTCCAGACTGTTCCTAGTCCCTGAAAAGGACAATGGAAACCCATAGTAGATCTCACTTTCCTAAACCCCTTCCTAAAGGTGCCAACTTTCAAACTACTATCCCTACAAACCCTATTGCCTCTTATACTTCTGCAGACACACTTACGTTCTCTGGATGTGAAGGATGCCTAACTACACATTTGCATTCATCCCTCCTGCAGGAGATTCCACATGTTCTGTACTGGCTTGTCTTACTTTCAGTTTACTACTTTGCATTTTGGGCTTTGCACAGCCTCAGGAGTACTCACAGCCTTCTGCTGAACTCAGGGAGTTCAGGTTTACTACTTAGATGGTCTGCTGATCGAGGCTACCGTGTTACTGACCAGCCTTCTGCTGAACTCAAGGAGTTCAGGTTTACTACTTAGATGGTCTGCTGATCGAGGCTACCTTGTTACTGACCTTAATACAACACCCCAGTTCACCCCTAACCTACTCTTCCACTTGGCGTTCTCAGTCCACTACAAAAAGTTCTGTCTGCAGCCCTCCCAGGACCTAGTGGTGGGCAGCAGATTGGATACCATAAAGATGCAGGCCTTCTGCCTCAGGAGAAGGTGCAAAGCCTTACAGCTTACTTCCACTCCATCTCCTCCCTCAGTGCATGCTTAGCAAGGGAACTTCTGAGGGCAGTGGGTTTCACGGTATCATTCGTCCCAATGTTTCTTCTGGCCAGGCTGCATATGAGGAAGATTCAGTGGTCCTTGAAAACAGTATGGTTCCAACACACTCATTCTCTACACATAGATCCCCCTTATATTCTGTCTCAGAAGTAATATCTCATGGTGGGTGGCCCAGATGATTCTCGATCCAAGACTTCTCCTTAAACCACGGACTACAGCTCAAGAAATTTACATACATGCCTCAGATGAGGCCTTGGGGGGAGGCCTGGACAAGTATTCACAGAGTTCAGGACAGCTGGCAGCTCAAACAGAAGGAGCACATTACCCTGAAATAGATGAGACCCCTCATCCAAGCACTTCAGGTTTTCTCACACCTCTTTAAGTATTCACAGTCAACACCACTGTCATGTGGTACATAAGCAAGCAAGGAGGGACCAGATCATCCAAATTATGCAGACTACCTCAGATTTCTTGGGACCTCTCTACACAGATGAACCTGTCCCCACTCACTTTCTATATCCCAACACAGGACAACATTCTAGCAGACACGCTATGCTGGCACATTGAGGACCCTCTTAAATAGACCCTAAACAGGCAGGTCTTTCAGAACATTCAAAACAGATTGGGAACACCTCAGATTTATTTACCACTGAGAGCAATAGTCAACTTCCTCTGTTTTACACCAAGCTTAATTGCCCTTCTGCTTGGAAACAAATGCATTCTCCTTTCAGTGGACAGGGAAGTTACTTTAGGCTTTCACACCACTCTCATTAATTCTAAAAGTATTACTAAAGATCCAAAAGGTAAAATAATACGAATCGTACTGGTAACTCCCTTTTGGCCATGGCAGCACTGATTCCCCCTTCTCTTTTATCTTTCCAGGGGCAGTCACCACAGACTACCATACAAGGTGGATCTCATCACACAGCAGAAAGTTCATTGAGAAATGGAGCCTGTCATCCCTTAACCTAAGCTTATGGGTGATAGAATTACAATCCCTTTCAGGCCGGCACCAGTTTTCATGGGATGTACTGTGGGTTTTCCAGGAAACATGGAGCGGTGCAGTGGTACAGCGGTTAGCATTGTCAACTCACAGCAAGAGGTTCTCTAGTTCTTTCGGCTGGGATGCCTTCTGTGCGGAGCTGTCCTCCTTGCATTCGCATGGGTTTTGTCTGGGTGCTCTGGTTTCCTCCCACATTCCAGAGACATGCATCTGGAGTGTTTCTCCCCAGGCCTCCGGTAAAACTAGGCTCCATCCTGGTCGGACCTTCTCAGTAATAAATGTTAAACAAGTGGAGACCCGCAAACTGAAATTCCTACATAGCCAAATGGAAAAGATTTTCCTTCTGGTGTCATAGCAAGTTACTAGGCTAATGACCCTAGCACCCGTTCAAGCCTAGCCAAGTTTTACCCTTATTTCCACAATCGGCACCTATTGCCCTTGTCTAAGACAGACACATTTGGAACCCCCAGGGTGAATTTATGGTTACCCATCCAATTGTCCAGATTGTGTTTGAAGAGTGCCAGTGAAGTGCTCTGCTTGACATGAAGTGGGAGTCTGTTCCAGAGGTGTGGTAACCTCTGGGAGACAAATCTGTCCCTCCAGCCCTTTCTATTAATGTTGCATACCAGGTTAAGGCTGTTAGAGAGAGTAACTGGTGTACTATTTGACTTATGGATATGCAGCATTTCCAGTAAAGCAGGGTCAAAGATTGCATTATATGCAATGCAGATATCATCTCTGCGTAGTCTGTATGAAACAGATTAAAGTGACAGTGATTTCCGACTATCCTCATAGGAGAGATGCTGAAGACCTTAAACGTTTCTTGTGAGGACCCTTTGTGATCTCTCCAATTGCTGCAGGTGTTCGGAAAGGTACATACCAAAAGGGACACTGTACTCAATTGTTGGCCTGATGAGGCCAATAAAAACAATCAGGACCCAAAGAAATCAGAAGTCCCTCTTATCTTAAAGTATAAACTCATGAATACAGGTCTTGGCATACTTCTCCAGCAAAGCCCACCTGTCAGCCAGCTGTTCCTACATGCTTCCAATCCATCCTGTTATATCAAGTCCTGAGGTCAAACGATTCCTAAAAGGGTTAATGCACCTAAGAACCCCAGGAAAGCTCATGCCCCCTCCCTGGGACTTCACCTTCATACTGAAAAAGCTCACTGTACCACCATTTGAACCAAGAACTTCAGCAAATGTCAGATTCTGTACCTGGAAAACTATCTTACTGCTAGCCCTGACATCTGCTAGGAGAGTCACAACAGTAGTCTGATAGCGATAAACTCGACGTAAAATGTAAGAAACGACTACACAAAACAAACTTGCGTGAAGAATGTAAAAAATCTTTAATCGAAAAAATGACAAAGCTTTCGGGTGAAACCCTTCCTCGGTGTAAGGAAGGGTTTTACCCAAGAGCTTTGTCATTTTTGAATTAAAGATATTTTATGTTTATGATATGGGTTTGTTTTATCTGCTAGTGGAGTCTCAGAATTTCAGGCACTTGTAGCTGTTCCACCTTTTCTTATTTTTCATGAGGACAGCGTCTCCCTGATGGTTAATCCCTCCTTCATGCCTAGGATGGTGAATAAAGATGTCCCTCTTCTTTACCAACCCACAGAATTGGGGAGGAGGGGGCTGAGCAGCGACTTCTGCACCCACTTAGATCTAACTAATATTATTTGCTAGTTAGACCAACTATTTGTCTCTTCCATGGACTCCAAACTGGGCCAATCAATATCTTAACAAACCATTGCAAGCTGGATCTGTAAGTCCATCTCCATTTGCTACTCACACCATGGAAATCCTTGCCCACCTGCCCTTGAGTTCATTCTTCCAGGGCAGTGGCATCCTAATGGGCTTTCTACAAAGGAGTCAATGCCAGGACAATCCTGGAAGCTGCCACCTGGTCTTCTGTACACACTTTTACTAAATATTGCAGAATTGCTGTTCAAGATCCGTAGCAGCCTTCAGTAGGTCAGTTCTCTGTGAACAGTTCTTTTCTCCATTAACCATTCTTTCTTCTATTCCTTTGACCTCTGGGAATCACCCATCAGTTTCGAACAGCCAGGGCATCTTACAGTTGTGTAAGAACATACCATAACAGTAGATGTCATCATTGTTGCAGTATTCCTTCCCACTCTTCTCCTTTTAGATACCATCTGTTTCTGTGTTACTGCCTTCTCTGCAGGACTCTGTGGCTCCTCTCACTCCCTGTCAGCCCCTCCTAGCTGACCAGTCTCCTTCAGAGGTCTTCAGGCCGCTGACTTGGAGATGATCTGAGCTCATATATCTGCCTGTACACCACTGCACTTGTGAAATGAGGTCACAAGTCAGACGTATGATGGAGGGAAGGTTGTTTTTGTTCTCCGGCTAGACATCAGCAGTGGAAACACATTTCTTTGAAATACTGCAGCAATGATCAGTAGGACATGTACTGTTAAGTTCTTATACTACTATTCTTTTTCAACACTTTGGAAGCCACTCTTCCTAAATGGAGCCCATCCAGGGTGGTGCATGCTTTTCAGGAGTCTGGCTTTTATTTGTATTTTGTTTAGAACCTTATGCTTTAACTGGAGAAACTCTCCTTGCATGGACAGAGTGATGCAGTGGTATCCATTGCACACTTGCCCTGAATAGGTTAAACAAAAAGGGCTACTGTTTGAAATATGGACACCAACTTGTCCTTTGCAGAGTATGAGGAGTTGGACATGGCCTGCATAACTTAAATGACATTTGACCTCAAAAATAATTTCAACAAATAGGGATTCCATCTCATTCCCTGCATGATGAGGATTTGTTGCAGTGCTGCTAACTGTGATTAGGGAAAATGGGAGCCAAAGCACATGTTGCTTAGTAAAATGATGTTTTTCAAGTTCCTGGGTCTGGTGGAATGGAAGCTGGTTTTCAAGGTCTTAGAGTTGGCTTTTTCTAGCAGCTTCCTGACATCTAAGCACCCAGGCAACTTCTACACCCAAGCAACTAGACTGGATTTATAGAGTTCAATAAATTTACCAAAACCTGTATAAAAATGTGGTGGTAGTCCCTGTTGTAATGTGTTTGTTTACAGTGATACTAGTGGACTGTTTTCAACTTCGATCAGGAATATAAAGGAACAAGCAATAAGCATAGTAATATATTTAATTGCTGTTTTTTTTTTCATTTTGATTACTGGATATCCTGCATAAGATGTATCAGCTGGCCAGTTTCCAAAGATTCAGGGCACCTTCCATACAAAAAAAAAAAAAAATAGTTTGGGGCTCCAAGCCCTTCAGAGCATTCCAGATACTGAGAAGGGTGCTGCTGTACAGGCTTTCTAGGATCAGCGGTTGGCTGGTCCTGTTCCACTGTGAGGCAGAGAAGTTCCTTTCAGGGGGAAAACCTTCCACATTATTTTTAAAGTTGATAAACTGTTTTTTTTTTCTGTGAAACAACTACTTTTGAACTACGAAAAATTATTTTCCTTGCCTCTCTTGATTTTTATGTACTTTTAAACGGCAGTACACCTTTTACTTTTGTGGTAAGAAGTTGTTTAAAATTAGTTTTTGTGGAGAAACTGTTTTTTACTTTTGGGGGCCAGGAAAGTGTTTACTGAGTTTTTGTGGGGAAATTTTTTTTTCTTTGCTTCTTCCCTGTTTTAACTACTGTTGCTGCTTCCCTGGGAAATGAGCACTTTTTTGGCTTGACAGTGAAACGAACTACATTCCGTTTTGGACCTTCTTCGAACTACGAAAAGATAAAGCTAGCTATGCAGCCTTTGCCATCACAGCAGGGTGATATTTTGCCACAGCATCAGATGGATGACTCTGCTATGGCCAATTCTGGTTTGTCAGACCACCCATCTTTTTCTTTGGATCTCTCTCTGTTGATGTTCCTACAACCACCATGGAGCCCAGGGGTTAACCATCCTCTGTGGCTGTTGGAGTTCTCTTCATTGAGACTAACCTGAGATAACCATGTGTCCATGGTACTGAGAAAATCCTTCAGCCTAGCACAAATAAGTAAGGGCTTGAAATCCAGATCTAAATAGAACATAGCCTACTCTGCTCAGCCCTCATTAGACCAGTAATCTAGTACAGTGTACCCCTTGGTATGTACCCAACCAGGTATTTGTAGCAGCAGGAGTGGCCGCCAGGGTTCCTTACAAAAAGAATACAGGGTATAAATGACATGTCTTGTGCAGACTGCCTCAAAGCCCTGTACTCTGTCTCCTACAGACTACTGAGGAGTGATCCATGCCTAACCTAAAAGCCATTCTTTGTTCCAGCCTTAATGGATCTGTTACACATTGACAAAACAAACTGCACTACAATTACCCGATCTAAGGAAGTAAAGTTCATCTATGACATAAAACATGTTGGTGGGACAGCTATGTGTCTCAGAGATTACCCTTTCCCTGGAACATACTCCCCATTCATGTGAAACAGAGCTCTTCCCTAAGACTTTTCAAACACAGTTTGGGACCAATGGATGAGAATTCGCAAATTCACCCCTGTCTTGTCTACTGTGGCCATTATGGACAGTGGCAGTTTGTCGATGCCCTAAGGCACATGTGTATACCAAAGCCATTCTAGCCCATGGGTATTGATCATTGTGAAAATTGGGGCATAAATGGCTAGGCTTAAAACGGCTTTAGGGCCATTAGCCTAATAACCTCCTGTGATCAGTGGGCAAGGGACAGACTTTGTCGGTCATGAGAGAAGAGGCAGAGAATGTGCCCCTTTTTAGTCAGAATGCAGTGTCTGTTGCTGGAGAAGTTATTTTTGGCAATACAAGGTCTATTTTTCCTAACTTTCCTGTAAAAAGGAGACAGAAAACTAAACATTTAAATTCTCCTGTGTCCTTTTTCTATGGACAGGAGTAATTTGTTGAGCTTGGCTCAGGGTGTTTTGCACACTATTTAACCTTTCTGTAAGGTGGTTTCTGATAAATGAAAAAGGGATTTCTCTCTCCCTGAAGATGTTCAGGATTTGAACTCTGTAGGGGAATGATAATAGACAGATGAATGGCTTTTCCTGTCGGGTTTCTGATTCAGATTCTGAGGAGAGTATGGTATGTGAAAGTATCTGTGTGAGATTCTCTTTCTCTGAGCCTATTTCCAAAATAAACCATTATTTTTAGGTGGAGGCCATTGAGGTTTCTCAGTCCCTTAGAAAATATTATGATTTGCTACAACTGGAATTTCCAGAACCCCCCCCCCAAGTCTGTCAACATTTGGAGTGATGTCTTGGTCACAGCTTGAGGTTTCACTGAAAGCCAGCCTGTTACACCAAAGAACGCAGATTAAAGACTGAGGAACTATGTACATTTCATGTTTTTATACACTAATCCCAGACTTGACCCGGCAAGCTGTAGTTTGTTTAATCTGGCCATTGCCAAGCATTTTGTTAATTCTAATCCTTCTGACATGGATGGTAAAGCTGTTGATATGTTTATGGAAAAACGCGTGTAAAGCTGTTGATATGTTTTGGGGGGGAACGTGTAACTTGTGCAGGTTTAGAGTGTTGAATTGTTAGGCTTATATGTTAAGTTTGTACTGACTAACTGTGAAAGTAAGAGGATTGTTTCAGCTGCCATTTCCTCATGTGAGGAGAAATCTGCTTTGTATAGTGTATTTCTGTTTATCTTATTTGTTCTTATGACGCTATAGATAATTCTTCCAATGCTGTTGTCACTAGTACTTCTTTGGAGGAGGTTTGTCCAGCTGCATCCCAAGAGTCTCCCAGAAGAATTCTCCTTTGGGTAGAGATTTAGTTTTTAAACACTGGTGCAAAAGTTATCAAAAAGTTTGAAAGGTAAGCTGATTCTGGGAATTTCAGATTTTTCAGGCCACCTCGTCTAAACTTTCCAAGGGATTTTCTGCAGAAAGTTTATAAGCAGAAGTTTAAAAAGCAGTGATGAGGAGGTTCCAAAAAGAAATCAGGAGCCATCCAGAACAAAGGACAGTCAAACAAGACCCTCCCCCCACCCCTTCTGGAAAGTCTGAGTCTCCTTTTCTGTTTTAGGCAACAGTTTGTTTCAGACAGATGAGTCATGAATGACATTAATCTAATGTACAAATGGCAGTGGGATGAAATTCCCCCTCGACAGCTAGACCAAGCCCTTTCTCTTCCTTGCTGTCTCAGGAGGTAATATAAGCTATAGCTATTCCTCCTCCTCCACCCCAGTTGTGGAAAGTATTTTATTCAAGAATGTTTTATCCTGGATATTGCTTTCCATAATCACTTGGTGGAGACGTCAGATTTCTTTGAATCCAGGCCTGCCATTCTGTCATCCTGCTCCAGAGCAGTTAGTCACAACAGACTGCTGATGGGAGTAAAAGTGCAAGGTCTCAAGGACAAGAAAGATTCTGTAATCACTTGGTGGAGACCTCAGATTTCTTTGAATCCAGGCCTGCCATTCTGTCATCCTGCTCCAGAGCAGCTAGTCACAACAGACTGCTGATGGGAGTAAAGGTGCAAGGTCTCAAGGACAAGAAAGACAGACCAGAGCACATAAATGTAAAAGAGATGATGGCCTGTATCAAGGTTGTCAGTTCTCCGAATCATCTGTTGTCCCCAGGACCTCTTCAAGTAAAGAGTATCACATTAATGTGGTACTTAAGTTAAGGGAACTAAGTCTTACCCCCCTATATAGACTGCCATGTTAATGTGGATTATAGCTTTGCAGCACCATTTCACTGTACAGGCATCTTGCATACTGCAAGATCAGCATTTTTGACAGACAGTCTGAGCAGGACCAAAGCAGACCCTCACAAATGGAAACTGAATCCGGAGTCTTCCAAGATTTGATACATCTGTGGGGAATTCCTAGGTGGATCTTTTTGCCTTCTCTCAAAACAATCAACTGGCAAAATTTTGTTTCAGGACTCCATGCAAGAAGGCCTGAAAGACAAGTGCCTTATCTTTTATTTGGGACAGGAATGTTCTGTATACTTTTCCACTGATTTCTAGGGAACTTCTGAAGATTCAGAAGGACTCCCCAGAGATCATTGCGGTGACTCCCTTTTGGTCCAGGGAGCAGTGAACGTCCTTGTATTCTCATGTTGCAGCATTGCGGTGACTCCCTTTTGGTCCAGGGAGCAGTGAACGTCCTTGTATTCTCATGTTGCAGCATTGCGGTGACTCCCTTTTGGTCCAGGGAGCAGTGAACGTCCTTGTATTCTCATGTTGCAGCATTGCGGTGACTCCCTTTTGGTCCAGGGAGCAGTGAACGTCCTTGTATTCTCATGTTGCAGCATTGCGGTGACTCCCTTTTGGTCCAGGGAGCAGTGAACGTCCTTGTATTCTCATGTTGCAGCATTGCGGTGACTCCCTTTTGGTCCAGGGAGCAGTGTACGTCCTTGTATTCTCATGTTGCAGCATTGCGGTGACTCCCTTTTGGTCCAGGGAGCAGTGAACATCCTTGTATTCTCATGTTGCAGCATTGCGGTGACTCCCTTTTGGTCCAGGGAGCAGTGAACGTCCTTGTATTCTCATGTTGCAGCATTGCGGTGACTCCCTTTTGGTCCACGGACCAGTGATCCTCCTTCTATTCTCATGTTGCAGCATGCGGTGACTCCCTTTTGGTCCAGGGAGCAGTGAACGTCCTTGTATTCTCATGTTGCAGCATTGCGGTGACTCCCTTTTGGTCCAGGGAGCAGTGAACGTCCTTGTATTCTCATGTTGCAGCATTGCGGTGACTCCCTTTTGGTCCAGGGAGCAGTGAACGTCCTTGTATTCTCATGTTGCAGCATTGCGGTGACTCCCTCTTGGTCCAGGGAGCAGTGAACGTCCTTGTATTCTCATGTTGCAGCATTGCGGTGACTCCCTTTTGGTCCAGGGAGCAGTGAACGTCCTTGTATTCTCATGTTGCAGCATTGCGGTGACTCCCTTTTGGTCCAGGGAGCAGTGAGCGTCGTTGTATTCTCATGTTGCAGCATTGCGGGGACTCCCTTTTGGTCGAGGGAGCAGTGAGCGTCCTTGTGTTCGCATGTTGCAGCATTGCGGTGACTCCCTTTTGGTCCAGGGAGCAGTGAGCGTCCTTGTATTCTCATGTTGCAGCATTGCGGTGACTCCCTTTTGGTCCAGGGAGCAGTGAGCGTCCTTGTATTCTCATGTTGCAGCATTGCGGTGACTCCCTTTTGGTCCAGGGAGCAGTGAGCGTCCTTGTATTCTCATGTTGCAGCATTGCGGTGACTCCCTTTTGGTCCAGGCAGCAGTGAGCGTCCTTGTATTCTCATGTTGCAGCATTGCGGTGACTCCCTTTTGGTCCAGGGAGCAGTGAGCGTCCTTGTATTCTCATGTTGCAGCATTGCGGTGACTCCCTTTTGGTCCAGGGAGCAGTGAACGTCCTTGTATTCTCATGTTGCAGCATTGCGGTGACTCCCTTTTGGTCCAGGGAGCAGTGAACGTCCTTGTATTCTCATGTTGCAGCATTGCGGTGACTCCCTTTTGGTCCAGGGAGCAGTGAACGTCCTTGTATTCTCATGTTGCAGCATTGCGGTGACTCCCTTTTGGTCCAGGGAGCAGTGAACGTCCTTGTATTCTCATATTGCAGCATTGCGGTGACTCCCTTTTGGTCCAGGGAGCAGTGAACGTCCTTGTATTCTCATGTTGCAGCATTGCGGTGACTCCCTTTTGGTCCAGGGAGCAGTGAACGCCCTTGTATTCTCATGTTGCAGCACTGCGGTGACCTCCCTTTTGGTCCAGGGAGCAGTGAACGTCCTTGTATTCTCATGTTGCAGCATTGCGGTGACTCCCTTTTGGTCCAGGGAGCAGTGAACGTCCTTGTATTCTCATGTTGCAGCATTGCGGTGACTCCTTTTGGTCCAGGGAGCAGTGAGCGTCCTTGTATTCTCATGTTGCAGCATTGCGGTGACTCCCTTTTGGTCCAGGGAGCAGTGAGCGTCCTTGTATTCTCATGTTGCAGCATTGCGGTGACTCCCTTTTGGTCCAGGGAGCAGTGAACGTCCTTGTATTCTCATGTTGCAGCATTGCGGTGACTCCCTTTTGGTCCAGGGAGCAGTGAACGTCCTTGTATTCTCATGTTGCAGCATTGCGGTGACTCCCTTTTGGTCCAGGGAGCAGTGAACGTCCTTGTATTCTCATGTTGCAGCATTGCGGTGACTCCCTTTTGGTTCAGGGAGCAGTGAACGTCCTTGTATTCTCATGTTGCAGCATTGCGGTGACTCCCTTTTGGTCCAGGGAGCAGTGAACGTCCTTGTATTCCCATGTTGCAGCATTGCGGTGACTCCCTTTTGGTCCAGGGAGCAGTGAACGCCCTTGTATTCTCATGTTGCAGCATTGCGGTGACTCCCTTTTGGTCCAGGGAGCAGTGAACGTCCTTGTATTCTCATGTTGCAGCATTGCGGTGACTCCCTTTTGGTCCAGGGAGCAGTGAGCGTCCTTGTATTCTCATGTTGCAGCATTGCGGTGACTCCCTTTTGGTCCAGGGAGCAGTGAACGTCCTTGTATTCTCATGTTGCAGCATTGCGGTGACTCCCTTTTGGTCCAGGGAGCAGTGAACGTCCTTGTATTCTCATGTTGCAGCATTGCGGTGACTCCCTTTTGGTCCAGGGAGCAGTGAACGTCCTTGTATTCTCACATGTGGGCTCCTAAGCCTCAGGCGACCTGAACATCCAGCTCATCTACCAAAGCCTAAACCTGGTTGCTGTCTGGTGCGTTGGGTGTCGCACGCTGGGCCATAAATGTGACATCTGCATGCATAGACCTTAGAACTTCTCTGCCGCAGTCGAACGTCAGCTTGCTAGTTCTGCTCTGAATCTCCGAAGATGTTAAAGATAAGTACCTTATTTGGGAATCTTCTTTGTTTTTGTCTGATCTTAGGTTGCTGCTTTTTCTTTGTTAGCTGATGTCGTCTAGAAAGGGGAAATGTAAGTGCGGTCGGCAAATTCCACACAGAGATGCCCACAAACTCCCATTTATTTTGCTTAGGGCTGTCCCATGAGCATACGACCTGTAAAATCTGTCAGTCATTTGTACCCAAGACCTTGTGCAGCCATTTAGCAGCCC
Source organism: Protopterus annectens (assembly GCF_019279795.1). Lineage (NCBI taxonomy): Eukaryota > Metazoa > Chordata > Ceratodontiformes > Protopteridae > Protopterus > Protopterus annectens. The sequence goes on along the minus strand of NC_056743.1, from coordinate 1,636,035 downwards.
TTAAATTATTTGTAGAGAATCAATGTCTTGCACGCTTGGCCCTCGGTATGGATCCTGACTCTGCCATTGAGGTGGAGCTGCCTAAAAAGGAGTCCAAGGTTTCTTTGCTTAATACTCTGCCTCCTATTTCGGATGTCCCACCAGCTGCCGGTCTAGGGGCTGAGGAACATCTGAAAGAACTGGTGGCTTTGGTGGGTACCATTTCAGAAGCTGCCCATGGTTCTCTAGTCTGCACATCCGAGATTTCTGCGATGTCAGCCTCCGCCACTGTCGGGGGGGAACCTGGCTCACCCGGACGACTGACCTTAGTTTCTGAAGAGGGTGCTTTGGCCTCAGGCCTGACTCCAGGCCCTCGGCCTTTCAGCCTATTCATAAGATGCCTGTCAAGAGGAAACAAAAGGCCAGACATTTGTCTAACCCTAGTGGAAAATCAGCCTGACTGACGAACTTTTTCAGGCCTTTATGGCCTTGAGGCCTGCAACCTCACAGACTCCTGCTCTACCTACCCATTTGTACCTCTGCAGGCTCCATCTTACCTCCTCAGACTCAGGAGGAAGACACTTCTTCCTCCTTTGATGAGTCTCTCAGTTACACTTCCCAGCTGGACTCTCCCCTGGAATATTGTTCCCAGATGAAGACTCCTTGGAAGGAGATTCTGCACCAGAAGATGTTACTTTTGGGGAGACAGTCTCCAAAATGAGAGAATACTTTAAGTAGGACTCCACCCAAATGAGTGAGGTACAAAAAAGATACTTTGAGTTCCTCCAAATTGAGTCCCCCTCTTCCTCTGCTATTCCCCCAGTGATTCCTGATTACTTGGATGCCTTTGCTGCTGCCTCCAAGACCCCAGAATCCCAAACCCCACCCCTAAAAGGCCATGATTACAAATACCTCATAAACCCCCCATGGCAGACCCAGTGGTCATTGCTGTGGCACCTGACAAGCAATCAAGGCAAATCCCATCTTCTTCCTTGCTGCCATCTGATAAGGACAGTAAGGTGGTGGACAGATTGCGGAAAAAGATTTACACTCCCTCTACCCTGGCCTTTAGGGCCATCAGTTACCAAACTCACATGGTTAAGTATGCCCTAGACCTTGTTTCCCAGGCATCTGCCCTGCTCTCTTCTATGCCTGATTCCCCTACTAAGCCTCAAGTTGTCTCCAAACTTTCTTTAGCAGCACAGGTAGCCAGGCATACCCCATTCCCTCTCATTCAAAAGGTCCTGCTGAAGATTCAGAGGGACAAGTCAAAAATCTTGCTAGTTGACTCCCTGTTGGCCAAGGCAGCATTGGTTCCCCCTTCTATCTCTAGCCAAGGACAGTCACCACAAGTTGCCTCACAAGGTGGACTCAACAGAAGGGGATCCCTCATCCCCCCTCATCTGCAAACCCTCAGTCTTACCCTGTGGGTGATAAACTTCTGATCCCTTTCACACACCTTTACTCAGAGGAAGTGCCATCTGTCCTGCAGGAGGCCAGGAAACCTACTACCAGGAGATCCTATTTATCAAAATGGGAAAGGTTCTCCAAATGGTGTCTTCAACGGCAACTAGACCCCTTTTAAGCGGATGTTCCTCTAGTGTTGGCCTACATGTGTGAGCTCCTAAAGTCAAAACTTCCATACTCTTAAGTGAAAGTCCACTTGTCAGCTGTGTCAGCCTGCTTTTACTCATTAGTCCACCCCTATTGTCCAGATTGGAGGTGAAACTTTTTCTTAAAGGGGTTCTCCACATTAGACCACCAAGGAAGCCTAGTCCTCCTCCTTGGGTCCTGAACTTTGTGCTTGAGAAACTTACCACTACACCCTTTGAACCAGCAGCTTCTGCCACTTTAAAGATGTGCACCTGGAAAACTGTCTTGTTAGTAGCCCTTACCTCAGCTAGGAGAGTTTCTGAGTTACATCCCCTCATGGCTACTCCACCCTACACCATTTTTCCTAAGGACAGGGTTTCTCTTAATACTAACCCTTCCTTCATGCCCAAAGTGGTCGACGAACTGTCCCTTAACCAGTCTTTCTGCTTGCCCACCTTCTTCCATTTGCCACAAAATGACAATGAGAGAGTGATCCATTCCCTAGACGTCCACAGACAACTGAGGACTAAGGACATTAGAAAGTCCAACCAGCTCTTTGTATCCTTTCACCCCAGGGCCCTGGGGAAAGCTGTATCCAAACAGACTATTTCCTCTGAGATGCACAAAACTGTGTCATTCTGTTACTCTTTCCATGGTTAAGAGTTGCTCCTCACAGTTAGAGCCCACTCCACCAGAGCAGTGATATCTTCAGGGGCTTTTCTCAAAGGCCTAGATACAGCTTCAGTCCTAGAGGCAGCCACATGGTTTTCTGTACACACTTTCACTAATTTCACTAAGCATTACAAATTGGACATTTCCAGAGCCAGGGCAGGATTCGCTGGAGCCATCTTCCATGGATTCCTGGAGATTGCGACCTCTTCCTCCACCCTTTTATCTGCATGGGATGCGATACTCTCCCACATGTGAGAATACTGCAACATGAGAATAGAAGGATATAGAATAGTTGTGTAAAATCTTACCATAACCATAGATGTCCTCCTCTTCCATGTTGCAGTATTCCTTCCCTCCCTGCTATCCCCCTTGAGGGGCCTTTTCCCTGTCTGGATGACATCCTTCCTTTATCCATAGATTATTGTCCAACTGGGCAGTCAGTTCTGAGGTCTGTGCATGCAGACATCACATTTATGGCCCTACTTGTGACACTGCACACCCCAGACAGCAGCCAGCCTTACGCTTTGGTAGATGAGCTGGATGTGCGGGACGCCTGAAGTGGAGGATCCCACGTGAGAACACTGCAACATGGAAGAGAAGGACATCTATGGTTATGGCAAGATTTACTGCAACATGGAAGAGAAGGACATCTATGGTTATGGCAAGATTTACTGCAACATGGAAGAGAAGGACATCTATGGTTATGGCAAGATTTACTGCAACATGGAAGAGAAGGACATCTATGGTTATGGCAAGATTTACTGCAACATGGAAGAGAAGGACATCTATGGTTATGGCAAGATTTACTGCAACATGGAAGAGAAGGACATCTATGGTTATGGCAAGATTTACTGCAACATGGAAGAGAAGGACATCTATGGTTATGGCAAGATTTACTGCAACATGGAAGAGAAGGACATCTATGGTTATGGCAAGATTTACTGCAACATGGAAGAGAAGGACATCTATGGTTATGGCAAGATTTACTGCAACATGGAAGAGAAGGACATCTATGGTTATGGCAAGATTTACTGCAACATGGAAGAGAAGGACATCTATGGTTATGGCAAGATTTACTGCAACATGGAAGAGAAGGACATCTATGGTTATGGCAAGATTTACTGCAACATGGAAGAGAAGGACATCTATGGTTATGGCAAGATTTTGCATAACTACTCTTTCTCCCTTTTTTTGGAATTGACCAGGGACAGTTAGCACAATCTTCCTCCCAGACTGGATTTACTCACATAAGATTAAGGGAGTGATTGATACATCCCAACCCCAAACAACTACAGCTGACTGCCTGGATGATAGTGTCTTAATACGTTTTAGGCATCTGTACACGGTACAAATGGAGACAAGAAAACCTGTTACTAGAAGATTCAGAGGCACAATAAGCAAATGGAAAAACTTTTCTAGTTGCTGCTGACAAAATGACCAGCACCCACTCACAGCTAGGTTTTACAGTATTTATGCGAGTTGAGACTGCGGTGGTGGTGCTGCAGTAGTGTTGTCGCCTCACAGTAAGATGCTGTCCGGTTCGATTCTCAGCTAGAGCGTCTTCTGCGTGGAGACATGCGTGAATGGGCATACCTTTGTTGAAGGTTATGCATCAGGCCTGGCAAGCCGGTACGTAAAAATAAACTGCCAATCATTAGCGGACCAGAGTTCCACTGTGGCGACCCCTAACCGGGAAAAGCCGAAAGGCACAAACATGTGAATTGTTATCCTGTGGTCTTACTCCTCTGTCAAGGTTCATTTGTCAGCCATTTCAGCATGTCCACCCACAGATCCCCTCCTTCAAGGTGTGAAGAAGGGTTCTGTGTTTTACTTTCCAACTCTTTTCTGGTCCAAGAAAAGGACAGACCTTGGAGACTCTCTTTTGACCTACTGAAGTGCATACTCTTCTTGAAAGTGCCTAATTTGTGATGGTCACCCTGCGTTCAGTACTCCATTTACTCCTGTCAGAGTCTGAGTGACATTGGACTTGGAGACTTATTTGCATGTAACTTTCTACAGGGATCCCAGAGAATTTCTAAGGTTCAGAGTTGAGCCCCGGTATTACCAATGTACTTCCTTGCCCTTTGGGCTCTTTAGTGCTGCTGTAATGTTGGATCTACCTGGGGCTAGATATTTCTTAACCTCTTTAGAATGAAGGGGGTCCACATCTTTCCATAGCTGGATGATTGCTTAAGTCTTCAGCATAGCAAGGGGTCTTAGACAATCTAAGTGTCTCCACAGATTGTTTTGGTCAGTCTTCCCCAGTGGAGTATCAGACCAGACATGCCTTAGCTATCCCTGGATGCTTCGCTGACATGCCACCAAGTCTGGGGCCTCATCCTCCAAAAGATCATCCTTTAGGAGGTTGAATGTGGATGGAAATGCCAGCATTCCTCATAACCTGGGTTTGCACCCCATAACAATGGTCTAAATAATGGATGTCATGACTGAAGTCACTGTTGCAGTATTCCTAACCAGTGGGTTATTACCGCTGACATCTGGCCAGGATGCCAATGTTGTAACACTCCCAGGATCATCTGTCCAACATGTGACCTCAGCTCATAAGCATAGGTGTATATAGGCAGATATGAGTGTAATTCCGTGGCCTGTCTTGCCGCCAGCCCAGACACAGGCTGCTTATTTGTAAGACTGATTGTAGTTTGCTTATTGGTGCACTTGCTTTGAGTAAACAGACAATTGCCCCACTGGGGAATCTTGCATTGGTTTGCTTGCTTTGAGTAAACAGACAATTGCCCCACTGGGGAACCTTACTTGACTTTCTGAAGTGTTTTGCTTTACCAGTATTTAGATGTCATCTAGGAAGGGTAAGTGCAAGGGCAGTAGGCAGATCCCATGCAAAGACTTGCACACCCAGTGTCTCTGCTGCATAGGAGTGGAACATGACTACAAGGCCTGTTCCATTTGCCAGTCTTTTTCCTAAGATGTTGCAATCCCATTTGTCCTTGCTCAATCCTTTTTGGTGACCCAGTGTTTGAAACGCTTTGTCCACTACAAGATGGCCATTTCCACAGATGTCACACTTAAGAGAGAGCTTAAAAGGCCGAGGCTGGAGATTCAGTCCACACTTTCTGATTCTGACATACTCAGTGAAGTTTCAGAACTCACGGTACATCCATTTCCATCTCAAATGCCCTCTACCGAGTCCCCAGCCAGAGAGCAGTATGGCATCAGAGGACCTTGCAACTGAGAAATCGAAAGAGAATGGTGAACCCTGAATTTGTTGGAGGGTCCAGAGGACGTTCTCCAGATACTTGTTAGGGAAAAGATCCCTGATTTAAGTTATTGAGGTTCATTTGGGGTCTGAACCACTGCGCTTGGTTCAGATGGATGTTTCGCCGAAAAAGAAGAGTCAAAAAACTAAGCATGGTACTTTTTTCCTCCTCTTCCTAGGGAGAAGGGATAGATAAACTTTTCTCAAGGCTTGCTCAGTGCCATTTTGGCTCTGAAGCCTCCTCACACTTCTTCCCAACCCCCTCCCCCACTCCTCAAAAGATTGTTGTGGATTCATTTTCCTCTGAAATTTAGGAGGCTTCTATTCTGTCCATTGTCTAGCCTAGTCTTCTCAAATCTAGTCTCGTGGCTAAATCCCTTCTGATGATGAAGATTCCATTTCTCCTGGCTCTCCACTGGAAGAAACTTCTTTTGCAGAAAGAGTTTTAAACATGATCAAACATTTAGAGTCTAGGCAGATTACAGAAGTCCAGAAAAGATACTACAGTCTCTTGCAAGTGGGCACCCCAGCCCCTTCCCCAATTCCTCCTGTTGTTGAGGCTTTCTTGGATGCCTTTTATTCCAGTTTTGCTGGTCCTGTCCCACAACCTCCTGTCCTCAGAAGACCAGACAGATTTTGTAATGTTTCTGATTATCTTAAGTTCATGTTTAAAAATTCTGTAGCAGATCCCTCTGCAAATGTCTGTCTCTTGTGGTAAACCTTCTAAGCTCCTTCCTAATGCCAGTGCATTCCCTTCAGACAATAGCAGCATGTGGGGTAAAAAGGTTTATACCTCCTCTACTCTGGCACTCAGGGCTATTAATTACCAAACCCAAATGACCAAATATTTGATATCTTATCCTCAGTTTCTTAAACAAGGTAATGATGGATTCACAAGGAAATGACTGTAAACAACAAATGTCCTTTCTTAATCAAGCTACACAAGTAGCCAGACACTGCATTAAATGCAATTGTGATACCGCAGAGGTTTCATCTAGAACAGCTGCTATTGACTCTGCCATCTGCAGGTATGCATGCTTGCGTGATCAACCCATACTCAAAAACTTTAAAGCAAAAATTATGCATTCCCCTTTAGACAATCTTCTGTTTGGCCGACAAGCAGCTAACCTTCCAAGAATAGGGAAAATATGAAGGACTGGAGATAGCTTCTGTTAACCTCCATACCTGGGTACCAGAGGAATTATTTAACCAAACCCATCTCTTTTGTCACAAGCAAACCTAGACCAAGTGGGAAACACAGGAAGATCCCAGAAAGAGATTCCCATAGAAAACACAGAGAGATGATTCTTCTGGATGGCCTCCTTTTATAGACAAATATTTGTGACTTTTTAAAGATTCTTTTTCCTCTACTGTCACAGCCCTGCCCCTACCCCTTTCACAAAGGCTGACCCAGTCATTCTCCACCTGGAAAGAGATTACCACTTAACAATGGGCCTTTTCTATTATAAAAAAGGGCTATGTCATGTCTTGGATAGAAATCCCCCCCTCTAAATTGCATGTGTCTGCCTTCCCACAACCAGATCCATCTGCTTCCACCTATCCTACAGAAATTACCGGCACAAGATACAGTAGAACCAGTGCTCAAAGAATTTGTGTGCAAAGGTTTCTACTCCAGACTCTTTCTAATACCAAGGAAAGAAGGGCAGTGGAGACCCATACTGGATCTCTTTTTATGAAACACGTGTGTCAGCCCTCAACATGCTCTCACTGCACACCATCTCCTTTCATACTGTCTTAGACCTTTCTAGTATCTCTGTATCTAAAGGATTCCTATCACCATGCACCAATTTGTGCCACTTAAAGTAGATTCTTTGGGTTTTGTACTGGGTCATCTCAATTTCAGTTTACTGCTTTGCCTTCTGGGCTTTCAACAGCCCCAAGAGTTTTCACAAAGTGTCTGGCACCAGTGATTGCCTTCTGTCACACAGAGAATCGATTTTTCCCTCCTTAGATGACTTGTTAATCCAAGCTTCCATGCCATCGATACATTTGTAACACCTCCAGTTCATCCTTAGCCACTTCTCACAGATGGGGTTCATGATTAACTACAAGAAGTCCTCCCTGCAGCCAGCTCAGGACCTAGTTTTTCCTGAGCTGCAGACTGGACACAAAAAGGATGCAGGCCTGTTGCCTTAGGCAAAAAACACAGAGCCTTAAAGATCACTTTCACAGTCTTGCCTCCCTCAGCCAGTGCTCATCCAATGATGTCCTAAGGACCCTGGTATTCATGGCAACAGCTTTCCCAGTGATCCTAGCCAGAATGCATATGAGGGAAATGCAGTAGTACCTGAAAATCGGTTTGTCCCAGCACTGTTACTCTCTAGACACAGTAATTCTGTTACCTTGTCTCAGAAGGAGTTCTCATGGTGGAAGGACCAGGTGAAACTCAACCCAGGACTTCCCTTCACCCTTCAGTCCCACTTCAGGAAATGTACATAGATGCCTTGCATGAGGCGTCTCAGAAGGAGTTCTCATGGTGGAAGGACCAGGTGAAACCCAACCCAGGACTTCCCTTCACCCTTCAGTCCCACTTCAGGAAATGTACATAGATGCCTTGCATGAGGCATGGAGGGCTGGGCAGGGACACACCTGGTGCAGAGCAGATGGCAGCCAAAACTACTAAAGGAGCATCATTGACATGAAGGAGAATGAGGATCCTTATCCAAGCTCCAAGTCTTTGCTCGTTCATAGGTTGGTACTAGGCTATCATCCCTAGGGCCTATACAAGCCTAGCCGTAACAATTTGCTGGCTATTTCTTCCCACACTATTTACTGCCCTGGACCACTGTCTAGCAGGGCAACTGACGTGATCCCTGGGGTGAATTTCCTTTCTCCCATCCAGTCATCAAGGTTCTTTTTGAAGAGGGCCAAAGAGGCACTCTGCTTGACATGTATGGGCATTTTATTCCAGAGTCTAGGGAGTCTCTGGGTCAGGACCTATCCCTCCAGCATGTTTTGTTTATTGTGATGACAAGATTTAGATCCCTGGAGCGTATAGCTCTGAGGGATTGGGATTTTTTTAAGTGTAGCATGTCCAACAGCTCTGGGTTTGACATGGCCTTGTATGTTAAGCAGAGATCACCTCGGAGTAGACGATATGCAACAGAGTATAGCTGGAGTTTTTTAAGGCGGTCAGCATAGGGCATCTGCTTTAGGCCTGTGATACTTTTAGTGTGGTATTTCTGCGGCCTTTCCAGTTGTTGCAGATGTCTTGTGAGGTACATACTAAATGGGGCATTTTATTCTATAATGGGTCTAATGTGGGATGAGTACAGTGGGACAATGACCTCCTTTTTTCTGGATGAAAAGCCCTTCTTGATGAGGTGTACCACATAGAAAGATTTCCTGACTGTTGTGGCGATGTGATTATTGAAGGTGAGACCACTGTCCACCTGTGTCCCTAAGTCTCTTATCACACTTTCGGTGTTTAGCGCACTGCCACCTATGTGATAATTCACGGGTACATGTTTTTTCCCCAGAGGGGATAACTATGCATTTCTTGGCATTGAGCTTGAGCCCATGGCTCTGGCACCAAGCATCTGTTTCTGTAAGGCCCTTTTGTAGAGTATCCACATCATTTGGGGATTCAATAATGGCCCCCGGTTTGCAGTCATCTGCAAACTTTGTTAGCCAGAGTCCCTTAGTGTTGGCCTGTACTTCAGAGAAGTAGATGCCAAACAAGAGATGTCTCAGGACTGAACCCTGAGGTACTCCACTTGTCACGTTTCTGGAGCAGGATTTGGAGTCAGCTACTTTTACAGTGTGGGTTCTGTCAGTAAGCCAGTTGGCAACCCATTGAGTGACGTAGGGATTAATGCCCAGCTTAGCAAGTTTATCTATGATTCCAGAGTGGGGGATGGTGTCATAGGACTTGGCGAGGTGGACTACCTTACCCTCGTCCACTGCTCTGGAGACTGATTCGAAGAAGTCAGTAAAGTTCAGGAGGCAAGATCTGCCCTTCACGAACCCAAACTGTGTGGGGCCCAGTGTTTTAAGGTTGCCAATGTCTTTGTTTATAAGTTCCATGGTAATACATTCCATGGCCTTGCAGATCAGGCTTGTCAGACTGATGGGGCGGTAGTTCCCAGGATCCAAGGTGGATCCCCCCTTGTGGAGTGGGATAACTGTAGCTGTGTGCCACTCAGTGGGCATGAAGCCTGAGGTGAGGGCATGATTAAACATGACACTTAGGTGAGGTGCCAGTTCATTTTGTAGTTCATGTAGTACACAGCCCGGAATGTCATCTGGTCCCATGGATGCTGTATTCTTAGATTTGGGGAGTGCATTTTTTTATCTGTGTGGCCGTTAATTACTGGAATTTGGCAATCTTCCAGTATTGAGATGGACCAGGTCCCCTGCTATTAGCTTCATAGGTAGGTACTAGGCTATTGGGCCTGGGGCCTATGTAAGCCTACAAAAAGGGTCCCTGGCTTTCGCCATCCAAGAAAATGATTTTCCTGTGCCCCTGTCAAGCAGTGCCGCAGAAGTAATAATTGGCCCTTGCAAGTCTTGAACCCAGGACCCAGCATACCATAGCCTCAGCAATTTACCACTAAGCCATCTGAGCTATGTAGTATTGTTCACAGACAGCACAGCAATCACGATGTACATAAACAGGTAAGGAGAAACCAGGTCTTACCAGCTGTGTAGATTGGCACAGACCACCTGGGACATTGCTACCAAGAAAAGCATGTTATAAATAGCCATATACATCCCATGACAGGGCAATATCCTGGCAGACATTAAGCAGGACCTTGGATGACCCTCATAAATTGACCATGAACTGACATGTTTTCCTGGACATTCTTCAACATTGGGGGACACCTGAGATATACCTGTTTCCATTAGAGACCAGCAAACAACTCCTCCCTCTTTTGCACCAGGGACCCTTTTCCTTCAACCTGGAGGATTGATGCTTTCCCCTTTCAGTGTATTGGGAAATTGCTCTATGCCTTCCTCTACTACCTCTCAGTCCGAGAGTTCTTATAAAGGCACAAAAAAGAAAAAAAAACAGAACTGTTGCTTATAATCCACTTTTGGCTAAGACAGCATTAGTTTCCTCTTCTTTTTCATCTAGCTAGGGTCAGTTATCACAAACTGCCACTTCAAACAGATATCATCACATAGCATTGTGTCTCTTCTACACCCCCAACCTCTAATCCCTAAACTTAACTCTGTGGATGATTGGGTTCTAATTGTTTACAGGCACCAACTTTCTTCGGGCATAATTAAGATTCTCCAAGAAGCCAGGAGACCCACCACTTGAAAATCCTACATAGCCAAATGGAAGCAATTTTCCTTTTGGTACCATAGGAATGTAGAGGACCCCAACAAGTCAGAGGTACCTTCAATGCTAAAATATCTCTTTGAGCTCATGTGTACAGGTCTGGCCTGCTTTTCCATCAAAGCCCACCTGTCAACTATCTCTGCTTGTTTACGATTCAGTCCTCCAATTATGTCCAGATCTGAGGTCAAGTTATTCCTTAAGGGTTCTGTACCTTAGACTTCAGAGGAAGCCCGTATCCCCTCCTTGGGACCTCATCTTCATGCTGGAAAAGCTTACCTTACCTCCCTTTGAACCAACAGCATCAACAAATCTCAAATTCTGCACCTGAAAAACTATTCTGCTCCTCCCTGACACCTCAGCTAGGAGAGTTTCAGAGCTTCAGGCTCTCATGGCCATTCCTGCACTTCTTGATTTTGACAAGGATGGGGTGACTCTTCATTTGTGCCTAAAGTAGTGGGCTAGCTGTGTCTCAAACAGGCCACGAGTCTTTCTGCTTTCCTTCCCGACCCACAGAACGTGGAAGGAAAGGCTCCTGCACTCTAGAGGTTTACAGACGGCTGCAATGTTATTGGGACAAAAACAAATCCATTCAAAAATCTGAATAATACTTAGCCTCCTTCATGAAGTCAAACCTGGGTGAGTCCGTCACTATCTAAGCAAACAGTTGCAAGATGGATCTCTAAGACCATCTCCTTTTGTTATTCTCCATATGGCAAATCCATGCCCTCAAGCTCACTCTGCCAGGGCAGTAGTATCCTCTGGGGCCTTCTACAAAGGGGTGGCTACCAGGGCTATGCTGAAAGCTGACACTCGGTCTTCTGTACACACCTTCACTAAACATTACAGGATTGATGTCTTTTCAAGATCCAGAGCTTCCTTTGCTCGCTCAGTCCTTTCTGGTCTATTGGACAGTTCTGCTTATTAACCAACCACCCTTACATTTCCTATAGCACTGAGAATCGCCCATTGTTTAGGAATACTGCAGCAGTGATTTCAGTCAGGACATAGTATGGTTGTGTAAGAACATATCCAAGCAGTAGCGACCCTATTGAGCACTGTTGCAGTATTCCTTTGCCTCCCCCTTCCACTCTACATTTATTTCTACTGCTGCTCTCTCTCTTCTTCCTCTGTTCCCGTCCTGTAGACAACACCCTAGAATGGAAGGGCTTTTTTCCACTTCATGTTTCACCCTTCCTAGCTGAATAGCCCGTCTCTCATAGGTCTTCAGGTTGCTTGCTTGGAGATACTCTTAGGAATTGCACTCATATGTCCACCTCTGTACCCCTGTGCTTACAAGCTGAGCCCTATAGAAGGTAAACGTTGGTAACTCAGCTGAACGTCAGCAGTGATAACCCATTGGTTAGGAATACTGCAACAATAATCAGTAGGTCATCTGCTATTACAGTACATTTCTATTGGTTAGGAAAACTGCAGCAATGATCAGTAGGCCATCTGCTGTTATGGTACATTCTTATTGGTTAAGAATACTGCAACAATGATCAGTAGGCCATCTGCTGTTACGGTACGTTCTTATTGGTTAGGAATACGCAACAATGATCAGTAGGCCATCTGCTGTTATGGTACGTTCTTATTAGTTAGGAATACTGCAACAATGATCAGTAGGCCATCTGCTGTTACAGTACATTCTTATTGGTTAGGAATACTGCAACAGTGATCAGTAGGCCATCTGCTGTTACGGTACGTTCTTATTGGTTAGGAATACTGCAACAATGATCAGTAGGTCATCTGCTGTTACGGTACGTTCTTATTGGTTAGGAACACTGCAGCAATGATCAGTAGGCCATCTGCTGTTACGGTACATTCTTATTGGTTAGGAATACTGCAACAGTGATCAGTAGGCCATCTGCTGTTACGGTACGTTCTTATTGGTTAGGAATACTGCAACAATGATCAGTAGGCCATCTGCTGTTGCGGTACGTTCTTATTGGTTAGGAACACTGCAACAATGATCAGTTAGGCCATCTGCTGTTACGGTACGTTCTTATTGGTTAGGAATACTGCAACAGTGATCTGTAGGCCATCTGCTGTTACGGTAAGTTCTTTACACAGCTGTACTATCTAGCCTTAGCCACCAGCTCAGATGAAAACACAGTCTGAGTGTTGACCTGCAACATGGTGGGAAGTTTTGCATGCACCACACTACTGGGAGAGAGACCAATGCTGGCAACAAATTCTATACCTCTGACTTCCCCTGCACCACAGTGGTGCAGCCCCAAACAATATATTTGACCCTCATGCTGCACACTGTTGTAGTAGTTCTGCCACATCAGGGGACCTTGAGAAAAAAGAAGGCAAACGATCCAATACTGTGAAGTCACAAACCTTAGGCTGAGGTGTATTTTTCGATTTACTGTTATTTTTTTTAGGTGCACAAAGGGTAGATGGTAGGGGTGCACCATATCTGCGTCCATCAAGTCAGGGGATAAAAAATAGTCTTTCAAATGCCATGTAATGGCTGTATGGTCTGAACAAACAACATCAATAATGGCTGTATGGGCAGCCCAGTAAAAAAATTACCAAATCCCACTTTTCTCCCTCTAAATAGCAATCTAAAGTCTATTACTGCATAGATAATTTTCTGAACACTGTAGGAATAAAAAGATAGAAATTTCGGCAACACAGTTCAAATCAGCCCCATATGGTTAGAAGCAACATAAACCAGTTTTAGATCAGAAAAAAAAGCATGAGCGTATTAAAAAAATGTCAGAAGTGTTTAACACGCAAAATGGTGCCCAAATCTTGATTTAAATGAAAATAGCATTTTTAAGTGCTGTTATCCTGCTCACAGATCTCCAGTAGTAATAACACCAAAGAAAAAACTGCAAAATCAGCAAGTTTTCCTGTCGGAACTTCCAGATGAAGCCTTTAATCAACAGAAAAAACTGGTGCGATTAACTTGCGGGTCTGGATGCACAAAGTAATGAGAGGAACTGCACTAAAATGGCCTTAGTACAGGTACAAGGTAGAAACTTTGCAAATGTCCATAAAGCATATTTTGTGGGTTAAAAATCCACAAAATCCCATAATCAGCTTTATAATAAATGGTATAAAGTAAAACCCCAATCGCATACAATTTCCCAAGCAGTTAAAAAAAAAAAAAAAAAAAAAAAAAAAAAAAGTTAAAACAGCAGAATACACAGTTCAAGCATAGAAAGAAAAAGCAGAGGGAGAAAGTAACAACTGAAAATGGTTCCTTAGCTCAGCCGCTGAAGAAATCCAAAGTAAGAAGCAGTCTTCTCTAAGATCTTTGTCTTACTATGGCACTCGAAAACTGAAAGGGTGCTGTCTTTGGGTTTGTAAGACAGCCCCTGTGCTGCCAGGTGATTGGTCCTCCACACCCGCAGACAGGCAGTGAGAGGGACTCTGATCTTTAGTAGACTGCCATAGGAGGGTAGCATAGTACGACTAGCCAAATGCTTGTAAGGCAGTACTCTTACACGTAATTAGGTCTTACGCAACTGTACTTTGTTGCAGCTTGCTGTGATTAAAACTTGGACACGATGCATGTTGTTAGAATTTGTCTGTCTGCCTGCCCCAGAAAATCTTAATGTGTGTGCCAATTCCACATAAAGATTTTTATTTTTCTTCTTACCCTGCCTGCTTAGCCATGTGTCTGTCCCCCAGTTATTAGGTCCGCACATGATGGATGTGGATTTCCCCCCATTGCTTCTCATCAGATGCCCCCCCTTATTACTTGGGAGTTGACCTTTCATTACACTGTAGTAGCAGTGCCCAAGGAGCAATGAATCCTATGAGAAGATGAGAAACATGGCACCAGGAGCCTTCTCATGCACTGAGTTGGGCAGAATGGTGTCCTTCTCCTCTTCTTAAGTAAGCTGCTTGCAGCATTCATGGTCTCTAACAGAGGTCACACAGACAGTAGTCTCAACCCTGATCATTCCCACTTGGATAGGAGAAATGCCTATTAGCACTTCACATGCTCCACCCCCCCCCTGGCTATTCCTACTAGCTGTCTAAGGCCATTCCTGAATTTAGATTGCCTTTTGTACAGGCAGCCTGCCTCTGTGCCATTAGGCTGCAAATTCCTTATAAAGGTTTTCATTCTGAGTGTGCAGTTTGGTTGTGCCCTAATCACAACTTAACCTTCAGTGGCAATTATGCTAATTTTAGCAAAGGTACTGGGAGGTGTAGAGGGCAAGCTCTCTAAAGCTTTTATAGTTAAACGCCGGAGGCATACTTCCCAACAGGCTGTCATGTCATCAGGCTGTCTGTAGTTTGCAAGTCTTGGATGTCATGATCAAGGAAAAGAAGTACAGTGGATATAAAAAGTGTGTACACTGTTAAAATGCCAGGTTTTTGTGATATAAAAAATGAGACTACAATAAATCATATTAAAACTTTTCCCACCTTTAACCTGTCTTTCGGCTTTTCTCGTTAGGGTTCGCCACAGCGGATCATCTCTTTCCTATCCTCTGTATCTTGCTCTGTCACACCAACCACCTGCATGTCCTCTCTCTCACCACATCCATAAACCTTATCTTAGGCCTTCCTCTTTTCCTCTTACCTGGCAGCTCCATCCTTAGCATCTTTTTCCCAATATACCAATCATCCCTCCTCAGCACATGTCCAAACCAACGCAATCTCGTCTCTCTTGCTTTGTCTCCAAACTGTCCAACAATAGCTGACCCTCTAATATACTGATTCCTAATCCTATCCATCCTAGTCACACCGAGTGCAAATCTTAACATCTTTAACTGCCACATCCAGCTCAGACTCCTGCCTTTTTGTCAATGCCACCGTCTCCAACCCATATAACATAGCTGGTCTCACTACCCTCTTGTAGACCTTCCCTTTCACCCTTACTGGTACCTGTCTGTCACAAATCACTCCTGACACTCTTCTCCACCCATTCCACCCTGCCTGTACTCTCTTCTTCACCTCTCTTCCACATTCACCATTACTCTGAACTGCTGATCCCAAGTACTTAAACTCGTCCACCTTTACCAACTCTACTCCCTGCATCCTCACCATTCCTCTACCCTCCCTCTCATTTACATACATATATTATGTCTTAGTCCTGCTGACCTTCATTCCTCTGCTCTCTAGAGCATATCTCCACCTCTCCAAAGTCTCCTCAACCTGATTCCTACGCTCACTACAGATCACAATGTCATCTGCAAACATCATAGTCCACGGGGCCTCCTGTCTGATCTCATCTGTCAACCTGTCCATCACCACTGCAAATAAGAAAGGACGCAGAGCTGATACTTGATGTAATCCCACCTCCACCTTAAATGGATCTGTCACTCCCACTGCAGCCCTTACCACTGTCACACTACCCTCGTACATATCCTGTACCACTCTTACATGCTTCTCTGCCACTCCCGACTTCCTCATACAATACCACAACTCTTCTCTAGGCACCCTGTCATATGCTTTCTTCAAGTCTACAAAGACACAATGCAACTCCTTCTGACCTCTGTATTTCTCCAATAACACTCTGAGCAAACATTGCATTTGTAGTGCTCTTTCCTGGCATGAAACCATACTGCTGATCACTAATCATCACCTTCCTTCTTAACCAAGCTTCTACTACTCTTTCCCATAACTTCAAGCTGTGACTGATCAGTTTTATCCCTCTGTAGTTACTGCAGCTCTGCACATCACCCTTATTCTTAAAGATAGGTACCAAAACACTTTCTCCACTCCTCAGGCATCCTCTGACTTTCCAAAATTTCATTAAACAATCTAGTTAAAAATTCCACTGCCATTTCTCTTAAGCACCTCCATGCTTCCATTGGGATGTCATCTGGGCCAACAGCCTTTCCATTCTTCATCCTCTTCATAGCTGTCCTTACTTCCTCCTTGCTAATCTGTTTCACTTCCTGATTCACTATCCCTACATCATCCAACCTTCTCTCTCTCACATTCTTTTCATTCATCAGCCTCTCAAAATACTCTTTCCATCTACTCAACACACTCTCCTCTCTTGTGAGTACCTTTCCCTCACTATCCTTTATCACCCTTACTTGCTGCACATCTTTACCAGCTCTGTCCCTCTGTCTAGCCAATCATATCTTTCCCAGCTCTGTCCCTCTGTCTATCCAATTGGTACACGTCCTTTTCTCCCTCTTTAGTGTCCAATCTCTCATACAACTCTCCATAAGCCTTATCCTTAGCTTTCACCACCTCTCTCTCTGCCATGCGCCTCATCTCCTTATACTCATGTCTACTTTCCTATAACCTGTAAAATTCAGTTGAAAATCAAACAAATCTGTTAGGGGGAAAAAAAATAAAAAATAAAAAAAACTTACAATAAGCTGGTTGCATAAGTGTGCAAATCCTACTAGGACAACTGAATTTTATTTGGGGTTAATCAGTGTCTCTTTAATTGATGGCAGGTGTGTACCCCAAGAAGACTAAATGCTGTAATTAAATCAAAAGGTGCTTCAACAAAGTATTAGTTTAAGGGTGTGCACACTTATGTAACCGGCTTATTGTACTTTTTTATTTTTTTCCCTAACAGATTTGTTTGTTTTTCAATTGAATTTTACAGGTTATAGGTCACATTAAAGGTGGGAAAAGCTTTGAAATGATTTATTGTGATCTCGTTTTTTATATCACAAAAACCTGAAGTTTTAAGAGGGGTGTGTACACTTTCTGTATCCACTGTAAGTATCTCATAATGTATGACATCCTGCATTCCCTTGTACGTAGCACAATGTATATAATAGTGTTATTAATAAGATATTGGTTTATACAACTAATAATCTTAATAAAATAGATGTTATGTGCATACTTAGAAATGAGGTTTTCTTCCCAGATGTCTACTGAAAATGTCATGTATAGATCAGTCCGATCATTCCAGTCAACACATTTAAATAAATGAAATCAAAACAATGTTTCTAAAGAACATAATTCCAGTTTACTAGTGCTAGATAAAATTAAATGAGCATTCCATGTTGAAGATAATATCTTGCCAGTAATAAGGACAGAACTGCATGACTATATTTTGAAAGTGGTTACTCAAAACATTTTTTTTTTATTTTTTTCCCCTAACAGATTTGTTTTCCAGTTGAATTGTACAGGTTATAGGTCACATTAAAGGTGGGAAACGTTTTGAAATTATTTATTGTGGTCTCGTTTTTTATATGACAGAAAGCTGGCATTTTAACAGGGGTGTGTAGACTGTTTGTATTCCCTGTATGTGGAGAAACAGCCTGGAGAGTAGGAACAAGCTGCCTCAGCCCACTGTGAGCCTTCCTGGCGGCCCTGAGAGTAGAAACAAGCTGCCTCAGCCTGCTGTGAGCCTTCCTGGCAGCCCTGAGAGTAGGAACAAGCTGCCTCAGCCTGCTGTGAGCCTTCCTGGCAGCCCTGAGAGTAGGAACAAGCTGCCTCAGCCTGCTGTGAGCCTTTCTGGCAGCCCTGAGAGTAGGAACAAGCTGCCTCAGCCCACTGTGAGCCTTTCTGGCAGCCCTAAGAGTAGGAAAGAGCCGCCTCAACCTACTGTGAGCCTTCCTGGGCAACTCTGAGAGTAGGAACAAGCTGCCGCAGCCTGCTGTGAGCCTTCCTGGCAGCCCTGAGAGTAGGAACAAGCTGCTTCAGCCCGCTGTGAGCCTTCCTGGCAGCCCTGAGAGTAGGAAGAAGCTGCCTCAGCCCGCTGTGAGCCTTCCTGGCAGCCCTGAGAGTAGGAACAAGCTGCCTCAGCCCGCTGTGAGCCTTCCTGGCAGCCCTGAGAGTAGGAACAAGCAGCCTCAGCCCACTGTGAGCCTTCCTGGCAGCCCTGAGAGTAGGAACAAGCTGCCTCAGCCCGCTGTGAGCCTTCCTGGCAGCCCTGAGAGTAGGAGCAAGCTGCCTCAGCCCGCTGTGAGCCTTCCTGGCAGCCCTGAGAGTAGGAACAAGCAGCCTCAGCCCACTGTGAGCCTTCCTGGCAGCCCTGAGTGTAGGAACAAGCTGCCTCAGCCCGCTGTGAGCCTTCCTCGCAGCCCTGAGAGTAGGAACAAGCTGCCTCAGCCTGCTGTGAGCCTTCCTGGCAGCCCTGAGTGTAGGAACAAGCTGCCTCAGCCCGCTGTGAGCCTTCCTCGCAGCCCTGAGAGTAGGAACAAGCTGCCTCAGCCTGCTGTGAGCCTTCCTGGCAGCCCTGAGAGTAGGAACAAGCTGCCTCAGCCCGCTGTGAACCTTCCTGGCAGCCCTGAGAGTAGGAACAAGCTGCCTCAGCCCGCTGTGAGCCTTCCTGGCAGCCCTGAGAGTAGGAACAAGCTGCCTCAGCCCTCTGTGAGCCTTCCTGGGCAGCCCTGAGAGTAGGAACAAGCTGTCTCAGCCCGTTGTGAGCCTTCCTGGCAGCCCTGAGAGTAGGAGCAAGCTGGCTCAGCCCGCTGTGAGCCTTCCTGGCAGCCCTGAGAGTAGGAGCAAGCTGTCTCAGCCCGCTGTGAGCCTTCCTGGCAGCCCTGAGAGTAGGAGCAAGCTGTCTCAGCCCGCTGTGAGCCTTCTTGCCAGCCCTGAGAGTAGGAACAAGCTGCCTCAGCCTGCTGTGAGCCTTCCTGCCAGCCCTGAGAGTAGGAACAAGCTGCCTCAGCCCGCTGTGAGCCTTCCTGGCAGCTCTGAGAGTAGGAACAAGCTGCCTCAGTCCACTGTGCCCCTTCCTGGGCAGCCCTGAGAGTAGGAACAAGCTGCCTCAGCCCACTGTGAGCCTTCCTGGCAGCCCTAAGAGTAGGAACAAGCTGCCTCAGCCCACTGTGAACCTTCCTGGTCAGCCCTGAGAGTAGGAACAAGCTGCCTCAGCCCGTTGTGAGCCTTCCTGGCATCCCTGAAAGTAGGAACAAGCTGCCTCAGCCCACTGTGAGCCTTCCTGGCAACTCTGAGAGTAGGAACAAGCTGCCTCGGCCCTCTGTGAGCCTTCCTGGGCAGCCCTGAGAGTAGGAACAAGCTGCCTCAGCCCGCTGTGAGCCTTCCTGGCAGCCCTGAGAGTAGGAACAAGCTGCCTCAGCCCGCTGTGAGCCTTCCTGGCAGCCCTGAGAGTAGGAACAAGCTGCCTCAGCCCGCTGTGAGCCTTCCTGGCAGCCTTGAGAGTAGGAACAAGCTGCCTCAGCCTGCTGTGAGCCTTCCTCGCAGTCCTGAGAGTAGGAACAAGCTGCCTCAGCCCACTGTGAGCCTTACTGGCAGCCCTGAAAGTAGGAACAAGCTGCCTCAGCCCACTGTGAGCCTTCCTGGCAGCCCTGAGAGTAGGAGCAAGCTGCCTCAGCCCACTGTGAGCCTTCCTGCCAGCCCTGAGAGTAGGAACAAGCTGCCTCAGCCTGCTGTGTGCCTTCCTGCCAGCCCTGAGAGTAGGAACAAGCTGCCTCAGCCCGCTGTGAGCCTTCCTGGCAGCTCTGAGAGTAGGAACAAGCTGCCTCAGTCCACTGTGCCCCTTCCTGGGCAGCCCTGAGAGTAGGAACAAGCTGCCTCAGCCCACTGTGAGCCTTCCTGGAAGCCCTAAGAGTAGGAACAAGCTGCCTCAGCCCACTGTGAACCTTCCTGGTCAGCCCTGAGAGTAGGAACAAGCTGCCTCAGCCCGTTGTGAGCCTTCCTGGCATCCCTGAAAGTAGGAACAAGCTGCCTCAGCCCACTGTGAGCCTTCCTGGCAACTCTGAGAGTAGGAACAAGTTGCCTCAGCCCTCTGTGAGCCTTCCTGGGCAGCCCTGAGAGTAGGAACAAGCTGCCTCAGCCCGCTGTGAGCCTTCCTGGCAGCCCTGAGAGTAGGAACAAGCTGCCTCAGCCCGCTGTGAGCCTTCCTGGCAGCCCTGAGAGTAGGAACAAGCTGCCTCAGCCCGCTGTGAGCCTTCCTGGCAGCCTTGAGAGTAGGAACAAGCTGCCTCAGCCTGCTGTGAGCCTTCCTCGCAGTCCTGAGAGTAGGAACAAGCTGCCTCAGCCCGCTGTGAGCCTTACTGGCAGCCCTGAAAGTAGGAACAAGCTGCCTCAGCCCACTGTGAGCCTTCCTGGCAGCCCTGAGAGTAGGAACAAGCTGCCTCAGCCCACTGTGAGCCTTCCTGCCAGCCCTGAGAGTAGGAACAAGCTGCCTCAGCCCGATGTGAGCCTTCCTGCCAGCCCTGAGAGTAGGAACAAGCTGCCTCAGCCCACTGTGAGCCTTCCTGGCAGCTCTGAGAGTAGGAGCAATCTGCCTCAGCCCACTGTGCGCCTTCCTGGGCAGCCCTGAGAGTAGGAACAAGCTGCCTCAGCCCACTGTGAGCATTCCTGGCAGCCCTGAGAGTAGGAACAAGCTGCCTCAGCCCACTGTGAACCTTCCTGGTCAGCCCTGAGAGTAGGAACAAGCTGCCTCAGCCCTCTGTGAGCCTTCCTGGGCAGCCCTGAGAGTAGGAACAAGCTGTCTCAGCCCGTTGTGAGCCTTCCTGGGCAGCCCTGAGAGTAGGAACAAGCTGCCTCAGCCCGCTGTGAGCCTTCCTGGCAGCCCTGAGAGTAGGAGCAAGCTGTCTCAGCCCGCTGTGAGCCTTCCTGGCAGCCCTGAGAGTAGGAGCAAGCTGCCTCAGCCCACTGTGAGCCTTCCTGCCAGCCCTGAGAGTAGGAACAAGCTGCCTCAGCCCGCTGTGAGCCTTCCTGCCAGCCCTGAGAGTAGGAACAAGCTGCCTCAGCCCGCTGTGAGCCTTCCTGGCAGCTCTGAGAGTAGGAACAAGCTGCCTCAGTCCGCTGTGAGCCTTCCTGGCAGCTCTGAGAGTAGGAACAAGCTGCCTCAGTCCACTGTGCCCCTTCCTGGGCAGCCCTGAGAGTAGGAACAAGCTGCCTCAGCCCACTGTGAGCCTTCCTGGCAGCCCTGAGAGTAGGAACAATCTGCCTCAGCCCACTGTGAACCTTCCTGGTCAGACCTGAGAGTAGGAACAAGCTGCCTCAGCCCGCTGTGAGCCTTCCTGGCAACCCTGAGAGTAGGAACAAGCTGCCTCAGCCCGCTGTGAGCCTTCCTGGCAGCCCTGAGAGTAGGAACAAGCTGCCTCAGCCCGCTGTGAGCCTTCCTGGCAACCCTGAGAGTAGGAACAAGCTGCCTCAGCCCACTGTGAGCCTTCCTGGCAGCCTTGAGAGTAGGAACAAGCTGCCTCAGCCTGCTGTGAGCCTTCCTCGCAGTCCTGAGAGTAGGAACAAGCTGCCTCAGCCCGCTGTGAGCCTTACTGGCAGCCCTGAAAGTAGGAACAAGCTGCCTCAGCCCACTGTGAGCCTTCCTGGCAGCCCTGAGAGTAGGAACAAGCTGCCTCAGCCCACTGTGAGCCTTCCTGCCAGCCCTGAGAGTAGGAACAAGCTGCCTCAGCCCACTGTGAGCCTTCCTGGCAGCTCTGAGAGTAGGAGCAATCTGCCTCAGCCCACTGTGCGCCTTCCTGGGCAGCCCTGAGAGTAGGAACAAGCTTCCTCAGCCCACTGTGAGCCTTCCTGGCAGCCCTGAGAGTAGGAATAAGCTGCCTCAGCCCACTGTGAACCTTCCTGGTCAGCCCTGAGAGTAGGAACAAGCTGCCTCAGCCCACTGTGAACCTTCCTGGTCAGCCCTGAGTGTAGGAACAAGCTGCCTCAGCCCGCTGTGAGCCTTCCTGGCAACTCTGAGAGTAGGAACAAGCTGCCTCAGCCTTCTGTGAGCCTTCCTGGCAGCCCTGAGAGTAGGAACAAGCTGCCTTAGCCCGCTGTGAGCCTTCCTGGGCTCGAATGTCATATCCAGAGTGCTGCTTTTGCAGCCTGCGGATATCAGAACCAAACATGCCTTCCCAACCTGAAACTTCTGCGTCTACTGTCAGTTTGGATGCCTTGCTGCAAGTGCATAACTGTGATGTCCATTTTGTTAGAATCAAAGGTTATGATGCTCAAATCTTGTGTGTGAGGATACCTGTGGTTGTATGATGGAAGTCTGGCATGGTCATCTGTATTCCCTGGCCTCTGAGGTGGTCAACTCGTCTAAGCTAAAGACCCAGGCATGCAAGTATCAGATTTCTTAACATTGCCTTTTTCACAGGCAACAGATAAGTTAATTTGTTCCTCTCCTCAGTTTTCTTCCTGTGATTGCTTTAAGTTGACTTAGGAGTTCATGGCCTGTATACAAAGCCTACATTCTAAATTGGATCAGTTTCATGGCCTGTATACAAAGCCTACATTCTAAATTGGATCAGTTTCATGGCCTGTATACAAAGCCTACATTCTAAATTGGATCAGTTTCATGGCCTGTATACAAAGCCTACATTCTAAATTGGATCAGTTTCATGGCCTGTATACAAAGCCTACGTTCTAAATTGGATCAGTTTCATGGCCTGTATACAAAGCCCACGTTCTAAATTGGATCAGTTTCATGGCCTGTATACAAAGCCCACGTTCTAAATTGGATCAGTTTCATGGCCTGTATACAAAGCCCACATTCTAAATTGGATCAGTTTCATGGCCTGTATACAAAGCCTACATTCTAAATTGGATCAGTTTCATGGCCTGTATACAAAGCCCACGTTCTAAATTGGATCAGTTTCATGGCCTGTATACAAAGCCCACGTTCTAAATTGGATCAGTTTCATGGCCTGTATACAAAGCCCACGTTCTAAATTGGATCAGTTTCATGGCCTGTATACAAAGCCCACGTTCTAAATTGGATCAGTTTTATGGCCTGTATACAAAGCCCACATTCTAAATTGGATCAGTTTCATGGCCTGTATACAAAGCCTACATTCTAAATTGGATCAGTTTCATGGCCTGTATACAAAGCCTGCATTCTAAATTGGATCAGTTTCATGGCCTGTATACAAAGCCTACATTCTAAATTGGATCACTTTCATGGCCTGTATACAAAGCCTACATTCTAAATTGGATCAGTTTCATGGCCTGTATACAAAGCCCACATTCTAAATTGGATCAGTTTCATGGCCTGTATACAAAGCCCACATTCTAAATTGGATCAGTTTCATGGCCTGTATACAAAGCCTACATTCTAAATTGGATCAGTTTCATGGCCTGTATACAAAGCCCACATTCTAAATTTGATCAGTTTCATGGCCTGTATACAAAGCCTACATTCTAAATTGGATCAGTTTCATGGCCTGTATACAAAGCCTACATTCTAAATTTGATCAGTTTCATGGCCTGTATACAAAGCCTACATTCTAAATTGGATCAGTTTCATGGCCTGTATACAAAGCCTACATTCTAAATTGGATCAGTTTCATGGCCTGTATACAAAGCCCACATTCTAAATTGGATCAGTTTCATGGCCTGTATACAAAGCCTACATTCTAAATTGGATCAGTTTCATGGCCTGTATACAAAGCCCACATTCTAAATTGGATCACTTTCATGGCCTGTATACAAAGCCTACATTCTAAATTGGATCAGTTTCATGGCCTGTATACAAAGCCCACATTCTAAATTGGATCAGTTTCATGGCCTGTATACAAAGCCCACATTCTAAATTGGATCAGTTTCATGGCCTGTATACAAAGCCTACATTCTAAATTGGATCAGTTTCATGGCCTGTATACAAAGCCCACATTCTAAATTTGATCAGTTTCATGGCCTGTATACAAAGCCTACATTCTAAATTGGATCAGTTTCATGGCCTGTATACAAAGCCCACATTCTAAATTTGATCAGTTTCATGGCCTGTATACAAAGCCTACATTCTAAATTGGATCAGTTTCATGGCCTGTATACAAAGCCTACATTCTAAATTTGATCAGTTTCATGGCCTGTATACAAAGCCTACATTCTAAATTGGATCAGTTTCATGGCCTGTATACAAAGCCTACATTCTAAATTGGATCAGTTTCATGGCCTGTATACAAAGCCCACATTCTAAATTGGATCAGTTTCATGGCCTGTATACAAAGCCTACATTCTAAATTGGATCAGTTTCATGGCCTGTATACAAAGCCTACATTCTAAATTGGATCAGTTTCATGGCCTGTATACAAAGCCTACATTCTAAATTGGATCAGTTTCATGGCCTGTATACAAAGCCCACATTCTAAATTGGATCAGTTTCATGGCCTGTATACAAAGCCTACATTCTAAATTGGATCAGTTTCATGGCCTGTATACAAAGCCTACATTCTAAATTGGATCAGTTTCATGGCCTGTATACAAAGCCTACATTCTAAATTGATCAATTGTCTGCTTCTGGGATCCCACTTTCCAAGAGAAAGTGGTAATACTCAATTACAAGAAAGTGGTAGTCCCCATTTTCTGAGGATCAAGACTGTGATTGCTTCTTCTCTTAGCTGTAACACTGATACTGAGGACCCTCTTCAGCACCACTAGAAGGCATATTTAGTGATGCATTATATAAGATGAAGACCCCCTGCATCACCACTAGAAGAAATTTTGTTTAGTGATACATTGTATAAGATGAGGACCCCCTACATCATCACTAGAAGACATCTTGTTTAGTGATGCATTATATAAGATAAGGATCCCCTGCATCACCACTAGAAGACGTTTGGTTTAGTGATACATTGTATAAGATGAGGACCCCATTCAGCACCACTAGAAAACATCTTGTTTAGTGATACATTATATAAGATGAGGACCCGCGGCATCAACACTAGAAGACATCTTGTTTAGTGTTACATTATGTAAGATGAGGTCCCCCTGCATCACCACTACAAGACATCTTGTTTAGTGATACATTATATAAGGTGGGACCCCCTGCATCACCACTAGAAGACATCTTGTTTAGTGATGCATTATATAAGATAAGGACCCCCCTGCATCACCACTAGAAGACATCTTGTTTAGTGTTACATTGTATAAGATGAGGACCCCCTGCGTCACCACTAGAAGACATCTTGTTTAGTAATGCGTTGTATATGATCAGGACCCCCTGCATCACCACTAGAAGACATTTGGTTTAGTGTTACATTGTATAAGATGAGGACCCCTGCATCACCACTAGAAGACATCTTGTTTAGTGATACATTATATAAGGTGGGACCCCCTGCATCACCACTAGAAGACATCTTGTTTAGTGATACATTATATAAGGTGGGACCCCTGCATCACCACTAGAAGACATTTGGTTTAGTGTTACATTGTATAAGATGAGGACCCCCTGCGTCACCACTAGAAGACATCTTGTTTAGTGATACATTATATAAGGTGGGACCCCCTGCATCACCAGTAGAAGACATCTTGTTTAGTAATGCGTTGTATATGATCAGGACCCCCTGCATCACCACTAGAAGACATTTGGTTTAGTGTTACATTGTATAAGATGAGGACCCCTGCATCACCACTAGAAGACATCTTGTTTAGTAATGCGTTGTATATGATCAGGACCCCCTGCATCACCATTAGAAGACATCTTGTTTAGTGATGCATTATATAAGATAAGGACCCCCCTGCATCACCACTAGAAGACATCTTGTTTAGTGTTACATTGTATAAGATGAGGACCCCCTGCGTCACCACTAGAAGACATCTTGTTTAGTAATGCATTGTATATGATCAGGACCCCCTGCATCACCATTAGAAGACATCTTGTTTAGTGATACATTATATATGATCAGGACCCCCTGCGTCACCACTAGAAGACATCTTGTTTAGTAATGCGTTGTATATGATCAGGACCCCCTGCATCACCACTAGAAGACATTTGGTTTAGTGTTACATTGTATAAGATGAGGACCCCTGCATCACCACTAGAAGACATCTTGTTTAGTAATGCGTTGTATATGATCAGGACCCCCTGCATCACCACTAGAAGACATTTGGTTTAGTGTTACATTGTATAAGATGAGGACCCCCTGCGTCACCACTAGAAGACATCTTGTTTAGTAATCGTTGTATATGATCAGGACCCCCTGCATCACCACTAGAAGACATTTGGTTTAGTGTTACATTGTATAAGATGAGGACCCCTGCATCACCACTAGAAGACATCTTGTTTAGTAATGCGTTGTATATGATCAGGACCCCCTGCATCACCACTAGAAGACATTTGGTTTAGTGTTACATTGTATAAGATGAGGACCCCTGCATCACCACTAGAAGACATCTTGTTTAGTAATGCGTTGTATATGATCAGGACCCCCTGCATCACCACTAGAAGACATTTGGTTTAGTGTTACAATGTATAAGATGAGGACCCCCTGCGTCACCACTAGATGACATCTTGTTTAGTAATGCGTTGTATATGATCAGGACCCCCTGCATCACCACTAGAAGACATCTTGTTTAGTAATGCGTTGTATATTATCAGGATCCCCTGCATCACCATTAGAAGACATCTTGTTTATTTCTTCTTTATTTATTTATGTATTTATTTACATTTGTCGACCGGGAGTGTCCGACTGGACGTAGGTCCATTTTCAGCGGAGGTCCGGGGAGAAAGCTCCAGAGTTAAAGTGTACAGACAGTAGTTACATTGGATTTACATACAGTTAACAATTTGATCAACATAGCAATTAAAAATTACAAACTTGGTTACAAATGAAGAGTAAAGTACATCAGTAGACAACTAGAATCAAAGTACATAACAGACGATAACAATTATTACAGTAAGAAGTTCCTGCTGTATAATAAGTAGTTAGGCTTATGGGCATCCGAGCTTGCTATAAATAAGTAGTTAGGCTTATGGGCATCCAAGCTTACTATAATCAAGGTAGTTAGTGGGGTGGAAAAAAAAGGTAATGGGTGGATTGGGTGGGTGATATTAGAGGGAGAGTTGCAAGGGCATAGCTAGCATGTTTTTAGGTGCACTTCTAGTACATTTTTGAAGTGGATGATGCATTATGTAAGATGAGGACCCCCTACATCACCACTAGAAGACATTTCTCTACTGAACTTAATAAGTACAGACCCATTGCTTTACTCTCCGCCCTGGTCAAAATCCTAGAAATATGCATCCATACCCAGATGCTAAACTATCTCCTAGACAGCAACATCTTGTCACCTACTCAGCATGGTTTCAGACCTGCCCATAGTACCACTACAGCCCTCCTCTGCTTCACAGACACAGTAAACTGTCTCAAAAATGAAGGCCTGCAGGTGTCAACTCTTTTTTTGATATGTCCAAAGCATTTGACACAGTCTCACACCAAATCCTGCTAAACAAACTAAACCAATATCACCTATCAAATTCCACTCTTAACTGGTTCCAAAGCTACTTAATTGACAGGTACCAAGCTCTGAAATGGGAAAATTCTCTCTCTCCTCAGCTGCCCATAACTATAGGAGTCCCACAGAGTTCTATCTTAGGACCAGTACTATTCACAGTCTTCACAAATGACCTCCATACCTCCACACAGCATGCATCTATAATTCAGTGTGCAGATGACACTACCTTAATCTGTGCTGCACAAAACATTCCCACCCTCCTGCAAACAACTCAACTAGCATTCTCTGACATTGAAAACTACCTTACCAAAGCCCAACTTATCCTCAGTCCAAAGAAAACTCATCTTATGATTATAACCAGTTCTAACAAAAACACTGATAAGTCAATTCACTATCTAGTCCACAAATGGTACTCCAGTTGCTCCAGTGGCACAGGCTAAGCTATTGGGAATAACAATAGACTCCCACCTAAAATTTGATAGTCATCTCAACTTAACTATTAAAAAATACATGCCGAACTGGGATCACTCTACGTATCAAACCATTTCTTACCAACAGCACAAGATCAGCCATTGCTCGCTCCCAACTTCTATCCACCCTACTATATGCATCTCCCATTCTGACTAATCTCAGCAAAACTGAACTAAGAAAAATGGAAGCCTGCTATAACAGAATTGTCCGCTTTGCTGCAAATTGCTCGTATAGAACTCATCATTGTACTGCTTTGAGACAGCTCCACTGGCTTGAACTGCCCAACCTCCTAACCTGCATTCAGCTCTGCCTCTGTCATTCTATCTATTACCTACCCAATAAGTGTCCTGCCCTCAAAAACCTAGTACAACATCACTCAGCCAAAAGGCCTCTTAGATCATCAAGCAAACTAGTACTAGAAGTCAACAACAGCTACAATAGCTTTTGGAGATGCACTATATAGTAGTTCAGTTGCTAAAAAATGGAACTCTGTCCCCACTAGCATTCAAAACACATCATCCAAAGCCTCCTTTAAAGACCTCATCAGGCAACATCTCAAGTAAAGTTGACATTGCCATGATTGCTCCCCAGGCTAGTGAAGGCGGATAAGGTATACATACTAAGTCTAGAGTACTTGATAATAGTTTTCATTCTTACAAACACTGGCTTATCTACAATGTATGTACTGTACCTGTGTACTATGTATGTATTCTACCTATGTTCCAAATTTCATCTATACACCACAAATCTATTAATTACCTTTATTTTTAAATTAATATTTTTTTGTTTGTTCTCTCCACTGTAACTGTTGATGTGCCGCATACTACTGTAAAAACATGTCTTTTATAATTTGTGTGTATACTGATCATGTCTAAATAACTAAATGTATCTGTAATCTTTCTTTATGGAGCTTTTCTCCCTGAGCCTCTGCTGAAAAAGGGCCTGTTTGGCTCAGTCAGTCACCCTTGGTTAACAAATGTAAAAAATAAATAAATAAATAAATAAATAAATAAATAAAATCTTGTTTAGTGATATATTATGTAAGATGAGGACCCCCTTTCACTCACCGCTAGAAGACATCTTGTTTAATGATACATTGTATAAGATGAAGACCCCCTGTATCACCACTAGAAGACATCTAGTTTAATGATACATTGTATAAATGAGGAGCCCCTGCAGCATCACTAGAAGACATCTTGTTTAATGATACATTGTATAAATGAGGAGCCCCTGCAGCATCACTAGAAGACATCTTGTTTAATGATACATTGTATAAGATGAAGACCCCCTGTATCACCACTAGAAGACATCTTGTTTAATGATACATTGTATAAATGAGGAGCCCCTGCAGCATCACTAGAAGACATCTTGTTTAATGATACATTGTATAAATGAAGAGCCCCTGCAGCATCACTAGAAGACATCTTGTTTAATGATACATTGTATAAATGAGGAGCCCCTGCAGCATCACTAGAAGACATCTTGTTTAATGATACATTGTATAAATGAGGAGCCCCTGCAGCATCACTACAGCATCACTAGAAGACATCTTGTTTAGTGATACATTGTATAAGATGAAGACCCCCTGTATCACCACTAGAAGACATCTTGTTTAGTGATGCATTATATAAGATGAAGACCCCCTGCATCACCACTAGAGGATGTCTTGTTTAGTGATACATTGTATAAGATGAGGACCCCGTGCATCACCACTGGAAGACATCTTGTTTAATGACACGTTGTATAAGATGAGGACGCCCTGCATCACCACTAGAAGACATCTCATTTAATGATACATTGCATAAGATGAGGACGCCCTGCATCACCACTAGAAGACATCTTGTTTAATGATACGTTGTATAAGAAGAGGACGCCCTGCATCACCACTGGAAGACATCTTGTTTAGTGGTGCATTATATAAGATGAGGAAGCCCTGCAGCACCACTGGAAGATATTTTGTTTAGTGATACATTGTATAAGATTAAGGGCCATTTCATATGCAAGACAAAAGAGGTTTGTTTCAGATGCTCAAAAACATTAAACGGATGTTCTGTGATTAGATGTTGTGATTTTTGTGATCTTTTTCCTAGTTTTAGATGCCTTGCAGGATGACTTTTTAGAGGTATCTTGGAACCAGAGTCTTGGCCTCTTATTTAAAAAAAAAACCTGACAATGTGTATTGGGACAGTGATTCATCCAGATGTCTGCAAGAAGTCCATTGCAGGATCACTAGAGGTGCCCCTGCATGCTGAGGAAGGATCCAAAATTTTCTATCCTCTGATGCCCCTTTTAGAAACCGGAAGAGTTAAATCGCTTTATGAAGGAAGTCTATGCAGCAGCGACTTTCTGAGCCCTTAGCTATTAATGTGGTAGGATGGGATACCAGGCTGATTGCCTTAAAGAACCAAAGACAAAAGCAAGAGAGATCTCTTGACAGTTCTCAAAAGGCAAAACTCAAAGGTTTTACCCATCTTGTTCAGGTTAATAAACATCATAACATATGGCTTTGTTACTGTAAGTGTAGCATCTAGGGCTGCTGACATAGGGTCAGTTATTAGGATGCATGCCTTGCTAAGGGTTCAGCCCCTGTAGGGGATGTCAGAGGACAGATTTTTAGTGTTCCCTTAAATAAGAACCAGCTGTTTGTAGGAAAAGGGGGAATTGTAGTCATTTGAAGAGTTATTTCTTTTTTTTCTATCATCGTATTTCAACAACTTTAACTGTAGTAAGTGATTTGTAAATAGCTTATACCACCTACTTAGACATTGTACTTCTGATTTGTTTGTGTCTAAACTCTTTAGTTACCATAAATATCGAGTGCTTATTGTTATCTGACATTCCTTTGTTATGGTGCTGTGTAGCTACAACCTTATAACTGTGTTCTCACTAATGACTATGCCTTAATATTTTAAATTGTTAACCACAATCCGTTTTTGATTTATTGTACTGCACTTTGTTTAATTGTTGACTGGGGAGCAAATCTCCCCGGGCCTCCACTAAAAACAGGCAATCAGCTCAGTTGGACTAACCTGGACAACAAATGTCAGTAATAATAGTAATAATAATAATAATAATAATAAAGCAATTCTAGTAAAAATAGTTATTATCCCCCATTTCCTAAGGAATGACCGGCATTAATTAAGAAGTGATCCTTCTGTCATTGCCACAGGAAAGGCAAGTAGGTGAAGGGAAAGGGGTGCATATCGAAAAGCAGTAAAGGGATGAAAAAGGGAAGACCATTTACATGGAGAGAGGAAAGAAGAAACTGGGGGGAGTCAGTTAAAAGTGAGAGGTAACAGAGATGCAAGTCAAGTTTTTTGGGTTAAGAGTTGAGTATAACAGTTACTATAATAAAAGAATGACATTTGCTCTATGTACCCCCATCCCAGGGATTCTCGCATTGGGGGAAGCACTGTGCTCAATACTGGAAATTTTGTTCCGGTGAAAAGTAGGGTTGGGGTTTTGTGTGATTGAGACACAATTGTAAATGATGCATTTTCTTTTCAATGTTCTTGCAGAAAAGGGGAATGTCTGCATGTTTGAGTTTATATGTGAGGGGATGTTAAAAATGAAATGTTTCTGTATTTGTAGCCTTTGTGCTTTTCAGTTGTAAAAGAGGAATCAATTACCCCCTATTAATATTCCAAAACGTACACGCTGATTGGCCAGCATGCCCGTTTTAAATCCCACAATATACCAACAGAAAAGGGTCCGGTCGCCCAAACTTTTTTCCATTGGTATAGTGTACAAAACCTTTTTTGTTGTTGTTGTTAATAAATTAAAAAAAAAAAAAAAAAAAAAAAACGAATCAACTGAGACTTTTTTTTCTCAGTTGCTTCCGTGTAAACCATTGATTTACTCGGTATGTGTAGGAGCCCAAGTCCCATATGCGTGCGGAGTATATCAACACAAGGAAGCAGTATACCACCACCAGCAGAACAGTAATGCGCTGTTATAGAAAGACATTATTTAAGAAAAGTAAGTATTTTTTTTTCTTAAGTAATGCCATTGTATAATAGCAATAACTGACTCTGTGGTTGTGGTATATTGAAATTTACCCATGGTTAGCTTTATTTAATCACTTGGGCTTCGCCCTCGTGATTAAACCATGCCAACCGTGGGTAAATCTTCAATATACCACAGCACCTCGTCGGTTATTGTTTAAACAAACCATTACAACTTTTTCCTTTGTACACCTTTTACAAATATGAGTTTGTCTTAACAGTTGCTCAAGTCATGTCTTGCCTGAAATATCACCCCTCTTGGACATTATTCTGTGTATTTTTTCACACAGATTGTTTATTTCTATTTAGTTTATTCCTTCCCTTTTGTAAAACTCGCAGCTCCAGTTCTTGTATCTTTTCTCCAACAGTCAACAATTCCATTCCAGTTGGTTTTGTTTTTGACTTCCATTTTCTAGTTTGTTTGTTTTTTTTTTACCAACAGCATTAAACTTACTGGCCTAGGCAGTTCAGTTTCTTTATCCCAGCTCAAAAGAATAACATTTTCTTAGTTAAAATAATTTGCTCCTCTAACATTACTGACAGAGTATCCTGTAGGGAATTTATAAAGTCTGTCATCTCATTTTATTCCCAAAAACATGTTCCCAGATACCCCTCTTTTTCCCATCACACCTCCAGCAATTGCTGTCTACCTGTTGAAAATTCCTCCATAGTCTACTTGGAGTATAAAAACACCTGTTTAAACACTTCCATGTAAAGATTCTAAACCTTCTAGATTTTGTTGCATGCAAAGAGGCTTCAACAACCTCACTATAAACTGGGAATTGTACAAGACCTCAGACTTGCATTCACAAATATTCCTGGACTTTGGCAGCACGAATGCCATAGACCAATTAGTTTGTAAGCCCACTAGGGGCTACATCATAATTAACGTAGTCCTCAGCAATATAGGTAGATGTTAGCTGTTCCAGTGACATAAAAAAATAAAGCCCTGACTATGACTCCAATGACCTGGGTTTGATTAGTGACTGGTAATTAATGGAAGCAGCAGGGAGGGTTGGACATTACCATCCTGGGATGGGCGAATCTCTGGGCATGTGCTGTGTCAGTCCCAGGTGGAGGCTGGAGAAGGCACACTGGCAGACATGTGTGTGGTGGAGACATGGCTGTGGTGCTGTCAAGGTGAGGCTGTTATGTTGCATGTCCCCATTGCATGCCCCCCCCCGGCATACCATTAGGCCTGCAAGGGAGGGGAGAATTAGTAAAAAAAAAAAAAAAAAAAAGTAAAAAACACCCCTTTGAATGGATGCACAGATGTGCTGAGCCCCTTGATGCATAGTTCTGTGTCTGGTCCCAGCAATACAGGTTTAAAGTTTGGGGGGATGCAAAAGAAACAGCTGGTAGACCTGGCGTGGACAGGCACCAGGGTGCAGGCTGGTACTGTGAAGGAGAGTGGAGGGGAAAAGAAAAAACATGGGCAAACCTTGCACCCCAAGGTAACATACTCACTGGTCAGGTCAATGTAAAGACCATAAAGCTGTATCCTTTGAAATAAAGATATAACCTGGGACACCAGGTAACCTTGGAACTTTTAAGAATTATTTCAAGGCAAACTTCCTACTTTTAAGTGACATATTTGCAAAATTTCAAACCTCCTTTCAAAGCCTGGGAACACCACTGCCTCTGTGGACTCTTTCACAAAAACTCTTCAAAGTCGTTTGCACAGCTGCATAGAGGCAGAAGTACCAACTCAAAATAAGCAGATGACAAACTCTAAAAACAAGCTATTTGGTGGAATCATCAATAGGTTTTATAATAAATGGAAAAAAAACTCATGGCCAAAAATAGAAATTGCAGTGCCCAGTAAGGTAAGAACTCCCTCTTCAAACTAAATAACTCCGGGGAATAATTTAGTCTACCAATGTCAAATGTGAGGTAAAAGTAGCCTGCCAAGCTAAAGATAACCAAAAGACATTATTCAGCTACGTCGAAAACTTCAAATGTAATGACCTGTGTGTAAATGGAGACTGCGCTGGATGATATAGTAAATCATAATACATTTTTGTCCAAGTTTACCCACTTTCTACCCCAGACACCTCTCAAGAAATACTATTTTGCTTCCCCAACTATCAATAAGAAAGGGGTCCTGAAAGCACTCTACAAAGTCAAAACATTGATGTGATGGGACCTGATAAAATTCCAAGATGCCACCTTAATAGCATGAAATTTGATCCATCGGGGCCACTAGAAGCATTATTCAATCGTAGCCTTCAATCAGGCTTGATGGAAAGCAAATGGAGGACTGCAGCTATTATCCCTCTGCTAAAAGGTAGGTAATTCAGTAACCCAGGAAATAACCTGCCCATAAGCCTGACTAGTCCCATGTGCAAGGCCGCCCTCTGCTAAAAGGTAGGCAGTTCAGTAACCCAGGAAATAACCAGACTATAAGCCTGACTAGTCCCATGTGCAAGGCCATGGAAAGAACAGTCATGAGCATGATCAATAATGACCTAGGAAACCATCAGACATTGGATCCCATTGAAAAAAAAAAGACATTGGATCCCAATCCAGTTTGATTTCATCAAGGGCAAGTCAAGCTTGCTCATCTTGGTGGACGACTTCAAGAAGGTCATCAAAGCAGTGGACAAGGGCATAATGGTGCATGCTGCTTACATCGACTTGATCAAATCATTCAATACACTACCCCTCCTGGGCTTTGTAGACAAGCTCACAAAATAAATTATAAATCCGTCTGTCACCCACTGGATAGGCAGCTGGGTCACAAGTAGGACTCAAAACGTGCGAGGTGATTCTTACCTAAAAAAGGCCAGTCAGTTGCAGAGTTCCCCAGGGTTAGGTGCCTGGGGCCTTTTGTTCTTTCTTTCTCCATTGCTTCCTTTACGCAGCACTGATATACTGCAGAAGCATGGGAACGCAAGTCCCACATGCATGTGCAGTGCATCGAAAACATGGAAGAATCCTTTACCCAGCACTGATATACTGCAGAAGCATGGGAACGCAAGTCCCACATGCATGTGCAGTGCATCGAAAACATGGAAGAATCCTTTACGCAGCACTGATATACTGCAGAAGCATGGGAACACAAGTCCCATATGCATGTGCAGTGCATCAAAAACATGGAAGAATCCTTTACGCAGCACTGATATACTGCAGAAGCATGGGAACGCAAGTCCCATATGCATGTGCAGTGCATCAAAAACATGGAAGAATCCTTTACGCTGCACTGATATACTGCAGAAGCATGGGAACACAAGTCCCATATGCATGTGCAGTGCATCAAAAACATGGAAGAATCCTTTACGCTGCACTGATATACTGCAGAAGCATGGGAACGCAAGTCCCATATGCATGTGCAGTGCATCAAAAACATGGAAGAATCCTTTACGCAGCACTGATGTACTGCAGAAGCATGGGAACGCAAGTCCCACATGCATGTGCAGTGCATCGAAAACATGGAAGAATCCTTTACGCTGCACTGATATACTGCAGAAGCATGGGAACGCAAGTCCCACATGCATGTGCAGTGCATCAAAAACATGGAAGAATCCTTTACGCAGCACTGATGTACTGCAGAAGCATGGGAACGCAAGTCCCACATGCATGTGCAGTGCATCAAAAACATGGAAGAATCCTTTACGCAGCACTGATGTACTGCAGAAGCATGGGAACGCAAGTCCCATATGCATGTGCAGTGCATCAAAAACATGGAAGGATCCTTTACGCAGCACTGATGTACTGCAGAAGCATGGGAACACAAGTCCCATATGCATGTGCAGTGCATCAAAAACATGGAAGGATCCTTTACGCAGCACTGATATACTGCAGAAGCATGGGAACGCAAGTCCCATATGCATGTGCAGTGCATCAAAAACATGGAAGGATCCTTTACGCAGCACTGATATACTGCAGAAGCATGGGAACGCAAGTCCCACATGCATGTGCAGTGCATCGAAAACATGTTAGAATCCTTTACGCAGCACTGATGTACTGCAGAAGCATGGGAACACAAGTCCCATATGCATGTGCAGTGCATCAAAAACATGGAAGAATCCTTTACGCAGCACTGATATACTGCAGAAGCATGGGAACGCAAGTCCCATATGCATGTGCAGTGCATCAAAAACATGGAAGAATCCTTTACGCAGCACTGATGTACTGCAGAAGCATGGGAACGCAAGTCCCATATGCATGTGCAGTGCATCAAAAACATGGAAGGATCCTTTACGCAGCACTGATGTACTGCAGAAGCATGGGAACGCAAGTCCCATATGCATGTGCAGTGCATCAAAAACATGGAAGGATCCTTTACGCAGCACTGATATACTGCAGAAGCATGGGAACGCAAGTCCCACATGCATGTGCAGTGCATCAAAAACATGGAAGAATCCTTTACGCAGCACTGATATACTGCAGAAGCATGGGAATGCAAGTCCCATATGCATGTGCAGTGCGTCGAAAACATGGAAGAATCCTTTACGCAGCACTGATGTACTGCAGAAGCATGGGAACGCAAGTCCCACATGCATGTGCAGTGCATCGAAAACATGGAAGAATCCTTTACGCAGCACTGATATACTGCAGAAGCATGGGAACGCAAGTCCCACATGCATGTGCAGTGCATCAAAAACATGGAAGAATCCTTTACGCAGCACTGATATACTGCAGAAGCATGGGAACACAAGTCCCATATGCATGTGCAGTGCATCAAAAACATGGAAGAATCCTTTACGCAGCACTGATGTACTGCAGCCACACAGGTTCCCCACAAAAAGAATGCATACTGAAGACAAAGTTCAGTATGCACATCACCTTAAAGCCTTATCCTGCAGACTGCTGAGAGACTGGCTATGCCTGGACTTCAAAGAATCTTGTGATCTAACCCTTATGGACCTGTTGCATAGCCTCAGAGTAAATGGCCTTAGAAACACGCGATCTGTGAACCTAAACCTCATCTGCAGCATAAATAAGACATGTCAGAGGGACAAGTATGTGTCTCATAGACTACCCCTAATTTGAAAGTTCCTTCCTGTACTTATTCAAATGCACTGTAAATGTGCCCCTGATCTGACTATGTTTCTTTTAGAAAGAGGAAGTTTGTAAATGCTTGTTCATCCATACCCAGTCAAGCTTTACCAATGACAAACTGTCAGATGTATTTGGGAAGCATGCCTGGGTTTAAAAAAAGACCTTTAGGGTCATCAGCCTAGTAAGTGTGTATGAAGCTATGAAGCTGTATAACAGAAGACATTGTTTAGAGTGAGACGTGAAAAGGGCCAGCACCTAAATGTGGTGATGAAATTACCAAGAAGAAAATACTTGTTTGTCAGCATGAATAGTAGAAAGTGAGAAGTACTAATGTTGGATTTGTTTTTATAGATAGCAGGGAGTATTTATAAATGGGCATGTACCAGGGAGTATTTATAAATGGGCATGGAGGAAGACATGAAGTAAGGAAGTAAGGACCTTTGGATCTTGTAAAGTTATATCAGCCAACAACATTGGGCAGCTTAATCAAACTCTGCATTTCTCTCTATGTCAATTCTTTTTCTGTGTAAGTTTAGTACTCTCAGGATCCTGCATAGTTTTTATAAACTAGTGAAGTAACTGATATCTTGGAAAAATGTTTTGCAGTATGTGCATATTTAACTTTTTTGTTTTTCCCTTGTAGTCGATCACATCTGCACAATGCACCAGACTTCAGGTATTCCATGACAGCTCCAGCGGGGATGGATCGTCACATGGATCACTACAGTGGTTCTGCAGTGTTGCGCCGCCCCATGAAAGGCCGATTAGTCGCTTTGCGAGATGAACCATCAAAAGTTAGTATCTGATTTTGTACTGCATTAAATGTGACTTGAAGGCACCAGAATCCAACCCAAAGTGATGGGTTTAAATGTTTCATTAGTAAGTTCTGGAAATGAGTAAAAGCAGAGCACAAAAATCGCTGTAAAAGCATGTCATCTCTTAGTCACAATCAATGGTTTATTACTGTCTGCTGCAAGTGTGAACTGAACTTAGAAATGTCAGCTTATGAGAAGCACAGAATAAGAAGAGGTTACTTCAGATAAAATGTAGCCGGGCATGTAACAGGCATAATAAATATGTACAAGTCTAAAACTCAAGGACATTAGGTGTAAGAAAGCTCAAATATGCAAACCATCCATCCATCGTCATCCAGATTTATAATAAATAACTTCATGTTCAGATCGTTAGCACTGTTTAGTTGAAGTATGTAATATGTAAATATAAACCCACCTTCTTTTTTAATTAACATATTTGATATGTTAAGGTACAAGCCCCTATTAAGGTAATAGTACATACATGCATTTTGATTCATCAGAATTTCTGTCATGAACCTGACTAAAATAAGTTGCTACACAACTGTAACATTAGTGTGTTTAATATCCTGAGTGTAATTCGGTATTCTTACCCAAACTTTTCAGGAAGGTGCATAATATAATGCAAATAGAAAGAATAAAGTACACCAGAGCTTTAATGTACCAACCGTGTAGCTCTACAGCCATAAACATGTAATCGTGGGTGAAATGTTAATTTGCATCTATGTATTTACAAAGTGAGTATCTCTTAACCATGTTCATATTTCCCAGGTTCAT
Organism: Protopterus annectens; assembly: GCF_019279795.1. Lineage (NCBI taxonomy): Eukaryota > Metazoa > Chordata > Ceratodontiformes > Protopteridae > Protopterus > Protopterus annectens. Next base: position 1,597,143 of record NC_056743.1, on the reverse strand, counting down.
TTACTGGTGCTAGAAACTGCTTGGAATGGACAGCCCTCTCCATTGGGTTTAGGTGGTTTGTGTATGTGATTGGAGCCAGAATGGACAACCACTCTGCTGAGCTGAGGGAATTTCTGTAACAGATTTTCGAACTAGTATTAGCAGTAACATTTGAGATGGAATCTGTATCAGTAGTACGCCAATAATGTGTAATGCTTTTTAAATATGCTAGCTGTGCCTTATCAGAAGGGACATATTTGGAGATAACATAAATATGCTTTGTCATTGCTTCCTGAGAGGCCTGCCTCCTATAGAAACTCTTTGTATTGAAATCAGTATGTGTATTGACTATCCTTTATAAAGAAGGCTGATGAAATCTGTTCAGTATGACCGTTATGGCTTGGCCTTGACACCGTGAATTAACTATCCTTTGTAAAGAAGGCTGAACAATCTGTTTCTTTGACCCTTATGGCTTGGCCTAGACACTGTGTATTAACTATCCTTTGTAAAGAAGGCTGAAAAATCTGTTCAGATTCTGGATACTGGCTAAGGGTCTTGCTGCTCCTATAGTGCCTTTTTTAGGCAAGGTTCAAATGAAAAATTCACCACCGTAGCAGGAACAGACAAGCAAAAACTGAGGGTAATGCTGCTCAGTCCTAGAAGTTTAAATCTCAAAATGCAGTCACTCGAGGCACTCCTTAAACATGTAATCGTGGGTGAAATGTTAATTTGCATCTATGTATATGATATGTATATGATATGTATATATGTATATGATATGTATATGATATAGGTTCATAGGTTCATAGGTTTATACTAGGCTATCTGCCCTAAGGCATTTATAAGCCTAGCCCAAATTATTGTGGCTTACGCCACCCCTTATATGAAAAAATACTGTGCCCATTAGTTTGTTGTGCCTCTGTCCAGCAGTGACCCAGAGATGATTCCCGGGGTAAACCTACGATCTCCCATCCACAGGTCTAGATTTCTCTTGAACAGAGTCAGCGAGGTGCTCTGCCTCACATGGACCGGGATTTTATTCCACAGCATAGGGAGTCTCTGAGTGATAAATCTATCCCTCCAGCACGTCCTATTTATATCCGTGCTAAGGTTTAAGTCGCTTGCTCTAGTGGTTTTGGTGGATTTGGATTTTTTGAGGTGGAGCATGTCCATTAATTCCGGGTTGGACATGGCCTTGTATGTCAGGCACATGTCACCTCTGAGCAGACGGTATGCGACTGAATAGAGCTGGAGTTTCTTCAATCTGGCAGCATATGACAGATTTTGGAGTCCCTTTATCCTTTTGGTGAGGAACTTTTGGGGTCTCTCCAATTGCTGCAGATGTATATGATATGTATGTGATATGTATGTGATATGTATATGATATGTATGTGATATGTATGTGATATGTATATGATATGTATGTGATATGTATATGATATGTATATGATATGTATGTGATATGTATGTGATATGTATGTGATATGTATATATGATATGTATATGATATGTATATGATGTGTATGATATGTATATGATATGTATATGATATGTATATGATATGTATATGATGTGTATGATATGTATATGATATGTGTATGATATGTATATGATATGTATATGATATGTATATGATATGTGTATGATATGTGTATGATATGTATATGATATGTATATGAGAACATGGATAGCTGTGCAGCAGTAACTGAGACCTGGTGCAAGGCTCTAGAGAGCACTCCTGCATTACCAGGCTATAACTTGTACTACACTTTTCGGCCATCTGACCTGGACCAGAACACCAAAGGCGGAGGTGTGTCCATCTTCATTAAGGATATCCACACCTCCAGGCTAGTTGCGCAGCATAATGCATCCGAGGTTATCCAAGTGCAACTAACTCTGGGCAAAACTACAATCCAAATTGTAGCTTGCTACAGATCCCCCACCATGCCCCAGGATTCCAACTCCACTCTGGAAAATATTAGGGTTCAACCACACACCCTAATAATGGGCGATTTCAACTATGCCACCATTAACTGGGAAAACTACTCCTATACCAACTCCTTCGCTCAACGCTTTCTCGAATTCATAAATTCCAATGCCCTGGATCAACTTATCCAAACCTCCACCAGAGGCAGCCATATCCTAGACCTAGTCATTACCAACACGAGTGACCGGTGTTCCACACTTGAAGTCAACTCCTCGTTGGTCAGATCCAACCATAAGCTAATCACCCTAGATATCTGCATCCTGCCCCCACCCACCATCAAGGAAGCCACGGTAAAAATTTTCTCCAAAGCCAACTTCATGCTTCTTAAAACAGAAGTGGTGAACTTCATGACACCCATGCAGATGGACAATACAGTTACGACTGCTGAATCCTACACAAATGCACTCTATAAGCACTTACTCATGTGCATGGATCGTGCTATCCCAAACAGAACCAAGATGCTATCCTCCAAAAAAAGGAAGACAATCTGGTGGTCCCTTGCCATAAAGAAACTGTACAACAGAAGGAAGAAACTGTTACAAAAGAGAGTAAAATCCCATGAGTGGAGGAGCTCCTTGGTCAGCCTCAGTAAGAAGCTGAGATCCCTTATAAGATCCTCCAAAGCTAGCTACGAAAACAAAATCGCCACTAATTCTAAGGACAACCACAAAGCATTCTGTAGCTATGTCAAGAATCTCGATGGCAACACCCAGATCTGCTGTGAGTTACAGCACAACGGCACGAAAATTAAAAAACAACTGATATTGCCACCATCCTGGCAGATAGGTTCAGTGCTAACTTTACCCCCCTCACACCTTAAAGGGCCCATATCTATACAGGAAGAATGCAGAGTCCCTGTAATCACAACTATGCAGGTAAAAGCTGCACTCTCTTTAAAGCCAAAAACGCAGCATCCATGGGGGACGGGCAATATCCCTGGCTGCGTTTTACACGAACTAAGGTAGAAGAGGTCTTAAAAAAGATGGAAGAAAAAGCAAAATCTATGCAAACAGTTAAAGATTTCTTACAGGTCAAGCCCCCTACGTTCTGCAGAAATTTTCCCTCCAAGCACTGGTACTTTCCTGCTCCAAGTAAACAGACCCAGCCTAGGACCCGTGGAAACAGACCCCCCCCCCCAGATAGCAGCCCAAGGGAATGCAGAGATCTAAGCAGTGGACTATCTCTACTTCAAAACCACCTCCTCCCGACCTCCCCTCTGCCCGCCTTCACTTACCCCTAGGAAGAAAACTCTCCTTTCACTTAAGCACCTGAGCCACCAGTACCAAGGACCAATGGGTTCTGAACATTGTGTCTCCGGGATACAAATTCTCCTTCCACACCCTTCCAACCCCAAAAGGGTTCCCAGATCTACCGCCAAATCAGTGGGCAGAGTCAAAAAGCAAATCCATTCCCTGCTCTTTTTGAGGGCAGTAGAGCACATTCCTGCAGAACAGATAGGCCAAGGTTTCTACTGCAGACTTTTTCTGGTGCTCAGAAAAGAGGGCACCTGGCACCCCACCCTCGAACTTTCCATTCTAAACGCCTTCCTGGCGATCCCAAAATTCCAAATGCTCACCGTCCAGCAGCTGCTACCCATCCTCTCCAAGGATGCTTGGCTAGCCACCTTGGATCGCGGCATCCTGCATTCTACTCATTCCATATGCCAGACTGCATATGTGGAAACTTCAGTGGTACCTAAAGAGCCTTTGGTGTCAGCACACTCAAGACCTGGAAACTCCTCTCCTATAATTCCTTGCCTCAGAAAGGGATTTTGTTGGTGGGCAACAGCATGCTTCCACAACAAGGACTGCCCTTCTCCCCACAACCCGCTGCCCAGACCCTCACCACAGACTCATCAGACCACACTTGGGGTGCACACCTGGATGGTAGGTGCATACAGGGCTAATGGAGCCCACAGCAAATCCCCCTGCACATGAATCAAAAAGAGATGATGGCTGTGCAGCATGCCTTGATAGCTTTCAAACCCCTTCTCTCTCCAGGGGTTTTCCTGATCAAAACAGGCAACACCACTGTGATGTGGTACATCAGCAAGCAGAGAGGAACACACTCCTACCCTCTATGAAGGCTGGCCATGACCCTTTGGCTCACAGCCTCTTCCATGCAACTACACCTGTTAGCACAATACCTACCAGGCTCTGTCAACTCCCTGGCAGACCAATTAAGCAGAAACCGTTAGGATTCACGTGAGTGACAGCTCAACAGAAGTATCTTCTTCCTAATAACTCAGAAATGGGGAACACTGAAGGACGACCTCTTTGCCTCCCACACCAACCACCAGCTCAGCAAATTCCCCACCAGGGGGCATCACTGCATGGCTTGGAAAGAGGATGCCCTATCCTTCCCCTGGGTCAACCTCTCGGTCTATGCCTTTCCTCCCCTACCTCATATCCCCAGGGTACTGCTCAAAATAAGGGAGGAAAAACTAAGGACCATTCTTATAGCTCCAGACTGGCCCCGACAGCACTGATACTCATTGCTGTTCAGCCGGTCCCTGCTGCCTCTTTGGCACCTTCCTCAGATTCCAAACCTCCTAACCCAGAGGGAAGGGGAATTCATGCATCCCCAATTGCAGACACTCAATCTGGCAGCTTGGCTTATTTCCTAACCCCGAACCAATCTGCCATCCTCAGTAAACAGGTTCTGGAAGTTATCTATGAGACCAGATGCCCTAGCACCAGAAAGTCTTATGCAAATAAATGGAAAAGGTTCTGCACCTGGATCCAGGCTAAGGGGGCCAGTACGGCACAGCCCTCCCTCCTTCTCCTCCTGGATTACTTAGCTGACCTACTACACAGTAGCCTCTCTTTCTCATCTATAAAAATTCATGCCTCTGCTATTTCTGCTCATTTTCACACTGAGCAGCCCCTTTTCTCATACCCTTAGATCAAACAGTTCCTCAGAGGGACTAGCAACTTGAGGCCCCCCAGAAGGGCACCAACACCAGCTTGGGACCTTAACTTTGTCTTGGAAAAAGCTCACCCTGCCTCCTTTTGAACCAGCTTCTTCGGCAGAGCTAAAATTTATCTCCTGGAAGACAGCCTTCCTTCTGGCCATCACTTCAGCCAGAAAAGTCTCTGAGCTGCAAGCACTCATGGCTGTGGAATCCATCATCATCCATGCAGACCAGGTATCCCTCAGAACTAACCCATCCTTCATGCCCAAGGTGGTGTCCAGTGTGGCTCTCAACCAGTCCATTCATTTGCCCACCTTCTTTCATAATCACCAGAACAAAGGGGAAAGGACTCTTCACTTTTTAGATATGCACAGACAGCTCAGATACTATCTGAACAGGACTAAACGCTACAGAAAGTCTGATCAATTGCTGGCCAGCTTTGCTACAGGGGCAGAAGGCAAAGCCATCTCCAAGCAAACCATTTCCAAATGCATAGCACACTGCATCCATTTTTGTTACAAACAGCATGGTAAGCCTCCCACCAAGGGGGTCAGGACACACTCCAGAGCAGCCCCCACATCTGCAGCTTTCCTCAGAGGAGTCCCCACCAGGGACATCCTTGAGGCTGCCACCTGGACATCTGTTCACATTTTTACCAAGCATTACCACATGCCTCTCTTCTCCAAATCCAGGGCAGGGTTTGCCTCTGCAGACTTGCAGGGCATCCTAGCCAGCCACTAGCTTCCTTGACTGCCTCCACCCATTTCCTCAGCTTTGGAAATCTACCCAAATGTGATGACTGCAACAGTGAAACATGGAGAACGTAGTACAGTTGTGTCCACTTACCATAAACGTAGATGTTCGAGTATCTTCACTGTTGCAGTCCTGGTTACCCTCCTGCATCCCCCTTTACTCTCTTTCTTTACATACAAGGGACATATTGGTATTTATTTTCCACTGGTGGGGTTCTTCCACCAGAACCTGGCCTCCTACTTTGGGGGTTACTGACAGGTTAGGCAAGAAAAACTGATGTAATGGCATCGGCTGCCTTACTTCATACTACTGATGACCTGACGTCAGTCCTCAAGCAACAGCAACCGATGCAGAAATACTAAGCCTCTGGTATTCGGGACTGCTGAGGTCTACCCTGGCAGGATAACCGAAATCTGATGACTGCAACATGTATGGTAAGTGTACACAACTGTACTTTCTTATGGAAAGTACCTCATAATAGGTACTGTAAAGGTGACTAGTATCTTTGTTTTTTAAAGTACCTCACATAAGTATTAGGAGTGGATGCAAAGATCTCCTTTTTTGGAAAATACCTCATTTAAGTACTGTTAGGGACCATACAGATTATTTCATATGGGAATGTACCTAACATGGGTACTGTAAGGGAGACTACGGTCATTCTTAGGGAAAGTGCGGCATGTTAGTACTGAAAGCAAATGGGTGGAACCCCGAAGAATAATTACATGTCAAGGTGGGCATAAAATGCAGCTATATTAACTGTAGACTGTTTGTACTGTGAGCTGCACAGTATTCTAGTACGGCATGTTAGTACTGTAAGCAAATGGTTGGAACCCTGAAGAATAATTACATGTTACGGTGGGCATAAAATGCAGCTATATTAACTGTAGACTGTTTGTACTGTGAGCTGCACAGTATTCTGCTGTGAAGTAATTCACACATGAAAGACATTTGGGATGAACTTTTAAAGAATTGTTTGCGTGTTCAGTGGTCCATAATGTGTGTCGGAACCCATACTGCTAACAGGAACATGGCATTACTACATACAGAGGTTAGAATGTCGGAAAATGGATTAATCTCATATTATCTATATGAATTCAAGCCAGCCCACCTCCAAACAACTCTTTTTTTTTATTTCCGTACTCCATGTTTGTTTTGTAGAATGCATGTTGAACTGTCATTATATTGAGCTCTGATTCATTTTTCTCAGTAATTAGTGTTGCAGTGTTTTTCAGCACTGACCATTTAGATATTGCAATACGTCTATAGCGGTGTCTCTCTCTCTCTCTCTATATATATATATATATATATATATATATATATATATATATATATATAAAAAAAAGCTCAGCACTTGTCTTAAAAGCATCTTCTTTTCAGGTTTAGCACTTCTGTATTATACAAAGTCCCTCACTAGCGAACCCCCCCCCCCAGGAGTACCCACTTCCTTACTAACTCCTCTCTTATTCAGTTACACCCCTAACTTCTTATTTTCTCTAGCATGTCGAAGGGCCAGATGCTGG